>NC_031777.1:1529781-1543751 GCF_001522545.3 Parus major | reverse complement strand
AAAAAAAAAAACCAAAACAATCCAAAAGAAACCAAAACCAAACACCCAACCAAACCAACAACCATGGTCTTGAGGAGACTTGCCCACACTTTGTGAATGCATTTGGCTCTGGCTTGATAGTCGTGCTAGGAGGAGAGAAGGTGTAGAAGAATAGGCACAAAGTGAAACAAAAGCAGCTCAGGTTTAGGTTCTGCTTGCTTTATTCTTCCAAGGGAATGGGCCAGATGTTTGGACTGGTGTCTCGCTCTACAAGACTTCCACTTACTCCTTTGATGCCAAACCAGGTGTCTGCTGAAAGGCAATAAATGTTCAAATATGTAGATAATTTTTTTAAAATTATTTTTTTATAATTAAAAGCCACCCTTGACCATTCCCCCACCTCCCCAAAGCACAGGCACTCACACCACCCCTGTACATACCAGCAGGAGAGAGCAAGGGAGCTTTGAGCAGCATTGCTGAAACATCAGCCCATGCTTGGGGCAAAAAGAAAGAGTTTAAAATAGCTACGACCTCACTCAGATCTCCCACCTCCCATCTGATGTCCAGACATGCCACGAGCCCCCTCTCTGGCATCTAAGGCTCTGTTCTGTGCTGAGAGACGACAGCCACTCTGACACTTCTGCATTGGGCAAGGAGAGCTCTCTAAAGCCAAAGCTGCTCCCCCGTGGGGCTGGACGTGGAGCACACATCATCCCTGGGCGGTGAGACGTGCTCACCACATGTGCCACTGCTGGGGCTGGGCTGGGGGTGTGAGGGAGAGGAACGGGGCACCCAGAGGAGCGCTGCTGGTGCCTGTGCCATGGTAGGTATGTTTCCTTTCTGGGCCCTCCACAGCGAAGGCGCTCAGCCAACTCCAAAGATCTCCTTCTGCTGCCGTGAGCAGTGCTTGGGGTCAAGGGTGGAAGGGGGTAGGGGTAGGAAGGTGGGTCCTTGAGCACGGTGGTGGAGATGGCTGCAGTGATGTGCTCCAGGAGATGCCACCCCACGCTTGTCACGCTGTTCTCCCTCCCCACTCTTTTTGTCGAAGGACATGGGACCAAGGAGAGTGTGACAGGGCTGCTGGGGCGGGCAGGGGATGGTGAGAGAGGCAGGAGAGGTCCTCTGGCTCATCTCTCTCCACAAGACCAACTGCGGCTCTCTTTTATCCCTCTTCGAATATATACCTTTATTTTGATTACGATGATGACCGTGATTATTGTTGTGACCGCTTGTTTGCTTTTATCTTGCCAAAGATGAACGGAAGCAGCTTTGGCCACTAACCTTTCCTTCCCTCTAATTTGTGTCTTTGTTGTTGTTGGTCTGTTTAGGTGGATACCCTTCGCCATGTTATCAGCCAGACAGGAGGATACAGTGACGGACTCGCGGCAAGTCAGATGTATAGTCCGCAGGGCATCAGTGTAAGGAAAAAAAACAGGCTTGGGTTCTGGTCTTTTGGGTTTCGTTGGTTTTTTTTTTCATTTTTATTCTCTCACTACCAATTATTTCAAAGCCATAGGGCTCAGAATGCCACTTAGTAGGACTTGTCTTTGCTTTTACGGTCACCTAGTTCATCGCTTCTGTATCGGTCACGCCAGCGGCGGAGCTTTGCCCACAAAAAAAGTGGCGCCGGGGCAGGCTGCGTGCAGGCAGCTGGCGTCTCGGACTGTCACAGCCCATCAGCGTTCGCCCGGCACCTGCGGCCACGCGCGCTCGGCCGACAGGAGCTGCTAAACAGGTGACACCTCCTGTAACCACGCTGGGGAACGGCACCGCTAACGCCCCGGCCCAGGGGTGGCTCCGTGCCGGTGGCACCGTCCCGCAGCGGCCGGGTGAAAATAACCCATCCCCGGCCGGCGTCCGAGAGCGCGGCGATAGCGAGTGAGAGGAGGAAAAATACCCACAAAGCCAACCAATGTCTACCCAAGAAAACCTCGCCCAAGCGGGCTGGGGGAGGATGTGAGGGGGAGGGCGGTCTCTGGAGCATCTTCTCCTTGTTCTTGGGTGCGCTGGCGGGTTCTGACTAGCATGAAAATTCGTAGCGACAAGCTGTGTCGCACAGGGGGAAATCGATCAGACACACACAAGGAGAACCCAGTGTAGATTCGGGACAGCAATCCAACTTCATTTCTCAGATCAATCGTCCACCATCTCAGCAGCGGTGACAGCAAGCTGGGAGAGGAGGGCAGCCTGGAAAAGGAGGCTGCGAGCGCCGGGTGGGTGGTGGCAGTGGTGTCCGGGGTGGCACAGAGGAGGAGGCGGCTGGCCTTGGACATGGGGACGCTGATGGCTGAGATAGGGTGGTCTTGAACTCATCAGAGAGGTGATGATCCTCTGGGTGGGATGGTGGTCCTGCAGCCCAGACCCCAGCATGGTGCACCAGCCAGTCCCACTGGGCCATTTGTCACCTGGCATGGGACCATCTCGCAGGACAGGGAGAGGGGTGCCCTGGGACGGGGGGCTCTGCTCCCCTCTCCTGCAGGCTTAGTGGGCGGCTTGACGTCAGGAGGCAGAGGCAGGGAGGATTTGTGAAGTAATGTAATTGAACATGTGCAGATAATTATGTCTCATTACATAAGCCCCTTGCAAAAACGGCACTTGGAAATGCCACATGAAAGAGCCTATCGTTCCGCATTAATTTCTCCGTGCGCTGAATTTATTCCCTTTCTGGCTTTTTAATACTTGGAGAGTAAATGAATCGCAGGCTGATCATGATAAGAGATGATACTTTTGTATAAATTAAAATACCCCCAAGGAAAGAGGCTGAGCTGATTACAGTTGCAGTTGGCTTGGAAAATAACAGTGGGCTGGGTTAAGCCAAAATTTGGGGGGGAGGGTTGCTGCCAGAGATTATGAGGCAGGGATGGGGTGGCTGGGGAGAGGATAAGGAAGAGAGAGTGAAAAATCAAAGGCTGAATAGGAGATGGAGAGCTGGGTTGATGTTTCTGGCTGTGGTTCTCTGTGGGAGAACCAATGTTCCCATGAGTATCAATGAGAACTGGTGGATGTTTGGCATCTGATGTCTTCTCAGGTTGGTTTTCCAAGAGGGCAGGAACCCAGACTGACCCATATTGGACGTTGTCAAGATAGGGGCAGGTTGGCAAAGGGCCTGCACAGTGTGGGTGACTCCTCAATTCCCCATAAAGCTGTGGGAGGCATGGGGAATGAGGCAGGGAGCCCAGAGCTGAGCAGGCAGTTTAGGAAGCACCCCCTGGATTGCCTGTTTGTTTCCCCTGCATCCCAGCCAGTGTGCTCCAGCCTGATTGTCACTTAATGTCTTCCTATCCAGTGAGGTCCCTTGATGGATCCCAGTTTGTGTGGCTGCCCTTTTGGAATCTGGTGCTGGGGGATCCTCAGTGCAGGCAGGGTGACTGTCTCCAACAGGCAGGGCTTCCCTGCCTCTCCCTGAACCCTCTGATGCCGAGGAGGGGCAGCGGAACGCGGAGCAAAGCTGATGGTGACACAGAAAGCTGCCGTCCCCGCATCACCCGAGCGTCCCCGTGAGCTGCTGCGAGGAGATGAGCCGAAACCTAGTCAAGAGCCCTGTCACAATGATGTCTGCACGGGGCTGAGGTTAAGTCATCCCTGGAGCCCGTCAGCACCGGGAAGTCAGCGGCAGGTTGCCCAGCTCCACTGCTGGAAACCTTGGCAGGGGAGACAACGCTCGGGGTTTGCCTTCCTTGATGGAGGATGAATTTTTAAACGCGTGTAAGTCGTGACAGCTGAGAAGAGGGATCTACCCAAAGCCCAGTTCCCTGCGTGGCTCTGCTGCTGTGGCTGACAGGCAGGGAGGGCTGGAGTCGGTTCTGCATCGTTAGCAGGATAATGGGCAATGTCCCAGCCAGCGCCAGCGCCGTGACCCACGGCCATGGCAGAGGGAGAACAGGGCCTTCTCCTTCACAGGTGGGGACAGCGCTGGTCCCAGCAGTGCTGGAGACAGGAGCTGTCCTGAGGATACCCAGCCTTGGATGTCTGAGAAGAAACCTTTCAGGAGGTTTGGGGTGTGAGCCACCCCTTTTGGCAAACTGAGGCTGTAGGGTTTTGCACCGTGACATGAGAGTTGTCCTGGGCTGTCAGGGCAGTGTTCATGGGGGTCCACACGTGTATCCAGGAGGTCTCCCAAGCCCAGGGGTTTCAAAGCATGTAGGAAAGCTCAGGTTCTGTTGGGTTCCAGTACTGATTGCATCTTTGTTGCCACAGTCCTCTGGAATGTCCTACCCCAAAACATCACCTTTCCTGCTGCTGCCCTATGGCTGTAAATCCACCAAGTGTTCTACTTTCCCCATATGATACTCAGTGAGTGAACTATAGTCACCTTAAAGCCCTTTGGTTTGGACTCAGTGTAATTTACAGATGATTTAAAAGTGTCAAAATGACTAGCTGTTCTTAAAGTTCATCAGAGAGTGAAGGTTTTGGTTTAAAACTGCTGCTGTGGAGACTGGTGCCTGTTCACAGAGCAGTGTGTGTGTGTGACCTGGATGGTGGTGGCCAGTGGCAGGGTGTGACAGGGAGTTTTGGATCCACTCCTGTCAGCAAGGATTGGTACAGGAAAAAACTGGGAGCTCCTTACTTGACCCGAGATCTTTTGTTCTAAAAAGTTGGGCCTTGGGAAAAAAAAAAGTTGTTGCTCTGTTCCTCTGGCAGCTGCAGTTCACAATCACGGTCAAGTTTTGGTTCATGATCGTGGCCACCATGGCTGGGCTGTGGGAGTTGGTCTGGCAGGGCTTCAGTGCTCAAGTTCCACCCATAAGAAATGCCTTGGTGTGTTCTGAAGGCCAGGGATGCCTGGCTGTGACCCTTGGGAAGGGATGTCCTGACAAGGCTGGATTCTCTGGTGTGTGCTGAGACCCTCAGTGTGTGACAAAAGGTCTTAGAAACTCAGAGAAGCACCTTTGAGGCTGCTCTGTCAGACTGGCCAGTACCTGGTGTGTTTGGAGGCTGACCTGATGCCCTCTGCCATTGTTGGTGGGACAAGGGTTTGGTCACAGGAGGTGGGGTGCTGAGACAGCCTCTGTGCTAAGCAGAATGTGCCTTTAAAAACTGGCAGAGAGTCAACTCCCAGCCCCACGTAGGAGGCCCGGGCAGGGAGCCAGCCAGACTTGCTGGAGGTGACAAAAGCACTGAGACCTGTGGAAATGGGCACCAAAACCAGTTGCTTCAGCAGTCTTTCACTGGGGCTCCAGATTTGGACAGTCACCAAGGCTTTGCCTGTGCTTTGGCACCAGAAGGTGACATCTGGAGAGATGTCCCAGAGACTGCTGCTCTGTCTTTGGCATCTGCCCCTCCTGAAGAAGTCACAGCCGTGTGCAGGGGCTCTGCAAGAGGCAGCAGCCTCCTGAAAAGACTCCCTTGTCCATGAGGGGGATCCCAACCGATTTACTACAGTCAAACCCCGGGGGATCTCCTTGCTTGGAAGAGGTGAAGCCATCTGGGTGGAATTGGATGAATCCCACTTGATGCACGCCGCGATGGAGAGTACTCCAGGAGGAGTGGGGATGGTTCCTGGATGCCCTCTGCCTGGGGGAAGGATCTGGCCTTCTCATGGAGGACTTCTCCATACCAGAGGATGGTGTCAAGATGTCACAGCCAGCCTTGGGTCCTCCTTTTCATCACTTGACCCACAACTTACGGGCTCTCCCCAGCATTCCCTTGACTTCCCACCACCAAGGCTGCATCCAGCCACCCAAATTCCCCAAAGCACAGGAAGGCTCATTCCCAATCCTCAATACCTTCCACGGATTTTTGGGAAGGAGCAGGGTGCTGAACACGAAGCCACCACTCTCTTGCTTCTGTGGCTGGCAGGCAAAAAGCCTGGCTAAAAATAGTTGAGCACAATAGGGCCAGAGCCCTGCTCCACACGGCCCCCACCACTCTCCCCCCTCCTGCTCGCCGTAACGACCCTGCAAACACTAAATGGCATCTGAGTGCATTAAGCAGCAAACTCTCCGGTGACATAGCAATTACGGCTCTGAAATAGATTTGGTGCGTCACGGAAGATAAGGGTTTTGAAAGTTTCTGTTGTGATTATAGCTTGTAACTCCAACAAATAACAGGCTTGGTAATAAGAGGCTGCCAGCACGGCTATTGTGGTTCTCTCTCACTGATGGCACGTAAATTGCTATTAATGTCCTAAGTGTACTTGAATATGCCAGTCTCGGGGCGGCGGAGTTGGCTCTGTGTCTCTCTTTACGCGGCCTGTCATTGTCGGGCTGATAATCTACAGTAATTGCTGCCTCTTGCAGCAGTCCAAGATGTGTAAGGGTGGATATTGCTTCTTGGGGAGCGCAGGGATGGTGGGTCAGGGCCTGGCTCTGGGGGCAGTGGGCATGGGGGACACGGGGCTGGCGATGCTGGTGTCACACTTGCGCCCAAGGTGGAGCAGAGTGGGGTTTGCTAACCTGTGAGCAAGCTGAGGTGGTGATTCCTGCTTTCCTTGCTGTTGCCTGACACCCTTTGCTCCCATGCACGTATGGAAGAGCTCAGGGGCACAGCAAGGGGTGTGCACACACCTCTTGTCTTTCCCGCTTTGTGCGTGTCCCGCTGTCAGCTGCTCTGACTCCTCAAACGTGGCTTCTCGTGCCTGTCAGCTCTTTGCTCCCATCACAGGCAGCACCTCAGCATGGGGAGTTCTCCTGCCCTGAGCCCTCTGGGGTGTCCCAGCTGTTGGATGATGCAGCAGGCGGCAGGACAGGCAGCCAGAGTGGGCAGAGCAGCCCGGGCGTGTCTAAAGCAGGACAGAGACTGCTGCCAACTGGAGCTGGGGCAGTGCTCGGGCAGGATTAATTAGCCAAGCACTGAATCAATGTCAGAGCAAGCAGAGGAGCTTGGGTGCGACATCTGCTCCTCTCTGAAGGGGATGGCAGCAGCAGAGGAGCAGATTCTGTGCGCTGCCGGCTCCTGCCCGCGGCAGCCGGGGCCCTCCGGTAGCTCAGCTCTCGAGCGCCTGGAGAATTTGGCTCTGCATCTGTTTTTAGGAGAAGAAACAAGTTGTCTGCCATGGTTTGCTGCATGAACCCTCGGATGGGATATAGTGGTGGCAGCTCTGCTGTGCTGTGCCTCGGTTTCCCTCAGTGAGGTGGGGACATGGAGCTGTTGTGGCACAGCAGTTCCGTGGGACCCTTTGCATGTTCACAGCACCTGGGTTCAGATCACATTCAGGCTGCTGGTTCTGAAGTGAAGTTCTGCTGTTTTCTTTGTTCCACATGAGGAAGGGTCATAATCAGGGGTTAAAAAACCCCAAACAACCAGAGCTTGGGGTTCTGGAGAAATACTTTTTTTTGTGTTTTTTTTAAGGGATGGACTTTCCGTGAGCACTAAAATCCGTTTTCAACAGAAATGTTTCTGCCCTGTATCACTGATGGGAGCCCTGTGGTCTGGGGTGGGATGGGGCAGTCAGAGGGGACATCTTTGCCTCCCACACCAGTCCCAGCTGAGGGAGAAGCAGGGAGGGGGATCTGGGGTGGGTGGGTAGGGCTGTTTGTGCCTTGCCATCGGGTGACTGATGTCTCTGTGTGTGTGTGTGTGTGTGTGTCCCTTCCTTCAGGCTAATGGAGGTTGGCAAGACGCTACTACCCCATCGTCGGTGACCTCCCCCACAGAAGGCCCTGGCAGCGTTCACTCTGATACCTCCAACTGATCTCCCAGCAAATTGCATCCCTGGCTGAGCCGGCCCCGGCGGGGGCAGGAGGGGAGGGGGCCTCTCCTAACACCGCAGCAGTCAGACTGGAGGTGAACCCAATCAGCACACACAAGAAGACTCCTTCTCTTCTCTTCTCTTCGTCGGGATGCTTTTTTCAGCCAATCTGGACACTTCTTTATACTCTCTTCCCTTTCTTTTCTGGGTAGAAGCCGCTCTCCCCCTCCCCGCCACCGCCACAACACCGCTCCCTTCCCCTCCCCGCTTCCCACCCAAGGTAGAAGGATTTTAAGGAGGAAAAGCAAAAATCCACCACCACCACCACCACACAAACCGACCCCAGAGCAGTGTACAGCCTCATGCTGGGTGTCTCTCTGAGGAGCCACAGGGGTACCTCAGTCACATCTCGCTCCCTCGCTAGCAGGCAGCCCCCTGCCCCCCTTCCTTTCACGCTACCTCTCCGTAGGGAATTGCCATCGTCGGGAATCCGCTCCTGCCTCGTCTCAGCAGCCTCCCGCACTCAGCCCTGCCCCGGTGAGCTGTCCCCAGGCTGCTGCAGGGACAGGGCAGGTGGCCCAGCCCCTGTGCACGTAGAAAGGAGCCAGCGTGCTCCCCCTCGCTTCCAAAAGGTACCGTTCCCATTCCCAGCCCCGGGGAAACTTCCCAGTCCCAGCCCTGCTCGGCCAAGCATCCCTCCCACTCTGGCTGCTGTGATCTGGACAAGCCATGAGACCCTGCTGTCCTGCCTGTTGCTGGAGGGGAGAAGAGGAGGGAAGGAAGGGAGGCAGAGGCAGGTGGGGAACGCTGCCATGGCTGATTGCAGAGGTGCTGACACCTCCAGGGAGCTGTGTGGGATCAGGCATGGGTGGCTGAACAGCAGCAGTTCTCTCACAGCACCTGGAGAAGCTGGTGGTGGAGTTCTCCTGCTGAGGGCAGTGTCACGGGGCCTTGGCTCCCGTTCCCAGCAGGAGCTGGGTTCCCCAGTTCACCCAGGACCCACAGAGGTTTGTGCGTTGCCAAAGCCCTGCCAAGCCAGCAGTCAGGGATGGGCAGCAGAATGCCAGGGGCTGGAAGTGCTGGGGTGAGTGTCTCAGGTGCTTCTGGTAGCTCTTGAGGCCCCAGATTTGCTCTGCAGGACGGGGGGCTGCCCCACTGGGGGATGGCTGCGTGCTGAAGCTGCTGGTTTTCCCCCAGGAGTTTCCTGGGCAGTGGCCATGGAAGAACTCATGGGACTTTCTGCCCAGCTTTTCTGGCCCACTGCTGGGACAAGCAGTGGTGGCTGGCAAGCGAGGCTTCATCCTGCCCCTTCAGGCTGATGCTGGGAGGACGTGGCTTTCATGGAAGAGCAGGAAGAGGCAGCACCAGCTGTCCTGGGCAGCGGGCTGAGCTTCGTGCCAGGGCGGGACTCGTGGCCATCGGTTCTTTCAGTGGGCACGAGGAGGCTGAGCCAGCCTGCATCGAGACCCTGGGTGTGGTGGGGACTGGTGTGGGTGCAGGATGTCTGGCACCTCGTGGTGGATCCCAGGATCCCTTGGGATCGATACCTCACGCTGTTGAATGTCCGTGCCCGCCCTGCTTGTGCTGGTCTCCAGGTGGGAACCGCCAGCGCCGAGCAGCATTAAGCAGAATTTAAAATCAGAGCTCTGCCAAAAAATATCTCCACCCTTCTGCTGGAAAAAACCCCGTTCCTTGTCCTGCAGGGCACAGTGGTGGTGTGGCCCCAGCTCCAGCACGGTGTCACCTCGTGGCCATCGTGTCCTGTCCTGCTCCTTCCATCCGTGCCAGGAGTGGGGACCCCGTGGCACAGCAGGATGTGACATGAGGGGCTCGGGGCTGTTCCCCAGCTGAGGGTTAAGGGCATGGAGAAGGTTCTTCTCCTGCCAAGGATGGTCAGGAGGTGCTGCCCTCCTTCCCCAGCTCCTCTCCTTCCCACCTTCCTCCTCCTCTTCCCCTGGCCTCCCTCAGCGCTGCCTTTTGTCCACTTCCAGCTTCTTTTCCATCAACCTGGCAAAGCATTGCAGGGACACAGGACTGGCTCAGGCCTCTTCTCCAGCGAGCTTCCTGCAGGAATGCCACCATCCCTCCTGGAAACCAGCTGGGAATGAGCTGGGAAAGCTGCTGGAGCCAGCCCACGCTGGGGCTGCCCTCTCCTGCCCCACTGCTCCTCCACGGTACTTTGCAAATCCCCTCCTGGGTTCCTCCAGTTTGTGTTGGCGTAGCTGCTTGCTTGCCTTTTTCTTTGCTATTTTATTTTTTTTTTTTTAAAAAAAAAAATTAATTTTAATTTTTGGGTTTTGTTTCTCCTCCCCTGCTCCAGCCCCGAGTGTTGTGGGGTTTTTTTTCTTCTTCTTTTTTTTTTATTATTATTATTATTTTTCTTTTCTGCCCAGAAAAACCTGACTTCGATACCAAAAAAAAAAAACAAAACAAAACAAAAAAAAACCACAAAAAAAACACAAACAAAAAAAAAAAACCTGCAGAAACTCAAAAAAAATAAAAACAAAAAAATCACAAAAAAAAAAACTCGACGATTCTTTCAGCTTTATTAACATTTTCCATTGTTTCTTGCGATTTGTGTCTCGTTCTTTGTAGTATTGATGATAACGAACATTTGATAATGAATGTTCTTGTATATTCAGATAAAGGAGAAAAAAAAAAAAAAACCAAAAACGCAGTGGGAATTTAATAGTGTTTATAATAAAAGAATAAAAAATGACCCTCTTAGCACGCAAAATTGAACAGGGGGAAGGTCCCATCCCTGTTCTTTCTGTGGCAACAAGCGCTTCATTCCTGTATAGTTTATAACATCAAACTACCTACATTCATCCTCCTTTTTTTTTCCTTTTTTTTTTTTGTTTGTTTTTGGTTTTTTTCCCATGGTTTGGGGTTTGTTTTTTGTTTTTTTTTTTTCCCCCCCATTTTCTCGCATTTGTGAATTAGTTCAAGAATGCTAGAAAAGTGTAGAGTTGTGCACACTCATTTCTTCTTACACAATGTTTAAAAAAGTGACGGTAAATTCATTTTGTAAAACTTTAAAAAGGAAAAAAAAAAAAAAAAAATGGTTGGAATAGTGAGCATTAATAGGTACAGTCTAACACTTTATGTTTCTTAACGTTGAGACCCAGAAATGAACCTTGTTATTTTTATTTTTAATTTTTTTTTGTGTTATTTGGGATGGGGGGAGGGGGCTTTGATGATGATGATGATGATGATGATGATGATGAGTTTATTTTGACCTGTCTTGAGATGGCCTTGCCCCTTCCTCTGCTCTTTTGAGCTGTGACCAGAGTGATGTGAAAAGTGATGGTGGTTATTTTTTTGGAGGTGGAGGGAGGGTTTCTCCTCACTCCTTTCAGATCCCAGCTCCAGCAGATCCTTGGGGCTGGGCAGTGGGATAACATCTCCAAAAAGAGATGGGATTTTGGGGAGGAGATGGGGACTCAGCTCCTGTGCTTCTCCACTCTGGGGGTGTTGCTGAGCTGCCTGGAAGTGATGAAAAAGCAGGAAATCTTCCCAAAACGTGCAGATGATTGTTTCTCTTCCCTAAATCCCAGAGTCCCAAGATTTGGAGCAAGGAATGTTCTGAGCTCATCTCACCCACTGAGGATGAGGTCTCACAGCCTGGCCCCAAGCCCTGGCTGTGTCAGCGTTGCTGAGGTGGGACAATATGTGGGACATGGCCAAAATATCCCCAAAATATCCCCAAATCCAGCCCCAAATCCCACAGAGGGGTTTGAGGAGAAGCTCTGAGGAAGGTTCTGCTTGGCATCACTTCAGTTTTCTCCTAAAAACATTTTCCTTCTCCTCCCAAAAAACAAAAAAAAAGACCTGAGCTTTTCACATCACTGACCAGTTTAGGGTTTGGGGTGTTACTTTTAATCCCAAGGTTTCCTGGAGTCCTTTTGTTTTCATACACCTTTATTATTATTATTATTTTATTATTATTATTAAGAGGATGTAAATCAGACATTGCCTGGGGGGTTGGTTTTGTCAGTTTGCTTTTTTTTTTTTTGTTCTTGCAAAAGCCCTTTCTATCCCTTGTAAAGGTGATCCAGTTTGGAGATGCTTTTTCTTTTCTATTTTTTTTTTTTTTTCTCCCCCATCTTTTTTTTTTTTTCCCTCTTCTCTTCCTAATGGATTCCAAATATTAAAAAAAAAGAAAAAAAAATTAAAAGAAAAAAAAGAAAAATCCTTTAAAAAAAAGGAAAAAAAAAAAAAAAAGACTCTCTGTTCCAACCTGGTTTTGAAACTTTAAGCTTTTCTGCTTCTGTAAAGAAAAAAAAAAAAAAAAAAAGGCCTCTGTCTTTCTGATCCCAATTGAAACTTTTATGTTCTATGACGATACTAACAAGGTGTAGGTTTTACAGTTTCCTGATTTGTACTGGTAATGCATATTCCAAATAAATAGTTTCTTTTGTTGCAAAAAAAAAAAACAAAAAAAATCAAAAAAAACCACAAAACCCTGAAACCAAACCTGGTGTATTTTTTGGGGAGGAAAAAGAAGAAAAGGAGATGCCTCGGGGGGTTTCCCCATGAGGAAGGGTGGGTAATAAATACCCTGGGATGGTGTGAGCTAGAGGGATGTGATTTGGGATTCTGCATCCCTGGTGCTTCTCCCTGTGCCTCAATTTCCCTGGGCAGAAGGAGGATTATTTGTCCATGGGGGGGGTGGGAAAAAAATCAGTTTACTGCTTTTTTTTAAGTGTAAAAGATTTTATCACACCAAGGGCTGGGGAGCAAGGGAAGGCTCGATAGCATCTCCTGTTTTCCTGGGATGGGAAAGGGGAGTTTATAAAAAAGGAAAAACTTGGAAAACCTTTCTGGGAAGAAAAAGAAAATCATTTTAAATTTAAAAATAATTTGCCATTTTAAAAAGAGCTCGTGTGTGGGACGAAAACCAGGACGGCTCTGCCTCATCCCTGGAGATTTTAGCTGGAAAAGGGGGTGGCTGGAGGGGGTGGCCGTGATTCCCAAGCTGGAAAAAGTCTGGATGTGTGCCACAAACACCTCAGCATCCCACGGGAGCCCCGATGGGACGGGAAGAATCCCCTGGGAAAGGAAAAAGCAGGGAGAGGATGGATGCTGGATGCTGGAGCTGCCTCCCCTGCTCCCCCATGGATTTCTTGTCAATGATTATTCAATCTCCAGCCTGACCTTTCTCTTCTAAATAACACGGCAATATCAGCTCGGGCCAGCCTCCAGCTCTTCTGCAAATTAACTGTATCGCTCTCCGGCAGAGCCCCCCGGAGCTGCCCGCCCCAGGAATTATCTCCCTCCTAATTCCAGTTTAAATATCAGCCTGCTCCCAGCTGTTCCCTTCTCATAAAGCCTCATCCCTGCTCCAAAAACACAAATGTTAAGTCTCCCCGGGCCCCCAGGTGCTGCAGGGGATGCCAGGATGCTTTTGGGGCTTCATTTTTGGGGGGGTCAGCAGCCGGCTCCTCTCCCACCTCTTGCCAAAAAAAAATCTCAATTTTTTTTGTGCAGATGCAGCGTCTTCCTCCCTCTATTCCTCCCCTTTGCTGGCTGCTCGTGGATGAAAGGGAAACCCACAAATTCCAAATTGGATTATTTACCTCGCCATCCGAATTCTTCCCTTCTCCCCCCTCCACTCGTTTGCCCGTAGGATTTTTTATTTTTATTTTTTTTTCCCCTTCTTTCCCTGACTTCAGACGACCCCAAGGTGCGACTCCTGCGCTTTTCCATTCCACATTGCAACATTTTTAGACCAAAATCTATAAGAAAAAATAAAGGAAGGAGGAAAGAAAAAGGGAAAGGGGGGGAAAAATAAAAAAAAGACTTTGAGCCCCTCATAATTCCACCAGCAGAATCTTCCAAAGGATTTTGGTGAGGTGGCAAACACCAAACAAATTATTAATAATCATTATTAATTATCATTATTAATCATCATTATTAATAACCATCAGGCAAACACCAAACACCAAACAAATTATTAATAATCCTTCCCTGCTAAGCGAGGGGCTGGGAGGTGTTGAAGTTACAGTTGGCAGTAAAGTCCCGTTTTCTGGCAGGAGAATTTAATATACAGCAGAAGTTTCGCCTATAAAAGGCCAGGGTTATGTTTTCCTCCAGTTCACAGGGAGTCTATAACTTACGACCTCCATAAATGTGAGTGGGTCTCACAAGTCAGCCCATCAGTCTTTGGAGTAATTCTGCTTTGTAGTAAAATATTTTATTGTGCCTTGGATGCAGGGAGCCCATCCCTGCCCTGCTCGGGGTGGGTGGGAGGTTGTGGATGTGCCCGTGGTCCTCCTCTGCCAGCGCCGTGGAGTGCCTGAAACATGAAATTTCGTTTAAAAAAATTAATAAAATTTAATAAAATTTAAGAAAATAAAAT
>NC_031777.1:1516094-1529122 GCF_001522545.3 Parus major | reverse complement strand
TGCAGTTAAAGGAAAGAATAAAAGATACCATAGGATTAAAAAAAAATTACAGGTAAAATAAAAGATTATTTAGAATTTAGATGATTTAGACTTTAAATTAAACAAAATAAGCCCAAACCCAAATAATAAAATTAGAATAGAGTGAAATAAAATGAAATAAAATGAAAATAAATAAAAGTGAAATAAAACAAAACAAAACAATAAAATAATAAAATAAATAAATAATAAAATAAATAAAGTAATAATAATAAATAAAATAATAAATAATAGAATAATAAAATATAATAATAATAAAATAATAATAAACAAAATAATAAATAATAAAATAATAAAAATTAATAATAAATAAAATAATAAATAATAAAATAATAAAAAATAATAATAATAATAATAATAATAATAATAATAATAATAATAATAATAATAATAGTTAAAAATAATAAAAAAACCCAAAATAAAATAATAAAATACAAATATCCTGCCCCCCGGGCTCGAGCTATTGAGAATGTGTGCTGCACCTTTTAATTATTGCTAATGAGCTAGAGTTTTAATGGCTTTAAGGGGGAATTGTGGCATCTCTCGGTGTGCTGGCGGTGCCGGGGGTTGCGTGGGAAGAGGGAACCCAGGGAGGTTGGGGAGGGGGGATGCTCCATGATGGGAGAAAGGCAAGAAAGAAACCCAGAGGAGGGGGGCAGATGGATGGCACAAAGACAGGGCTGGACAGAGCTGCAGCAGAAGAAAAATACATCAAAAAACAGGAAGAAAAAAAATAAATAAAAAGAGAATTAAAAATAAAAAATGAGGAATGCAATCGCTGCCTTAGCAGCTCGCCCATCCTCTGGGCCACCAAAACCTTTCATTCAGCCCCAAGCCCGGTGCCTGCAGCCTTCACTGACCCCAGGCAGGGCAGCTGAGGGGCGCAGGGAGAGCCCAGCTAATTAAAAATGCAAATGAAGGCTGCTGGTGCCTTCCGAAGGTGCAAATTACGAGAGGTTTATTGGTTTGGCTCGCAGTGGAGTCCGTGTCCCCCTCCAGAGGCTGGGACAGGCTTTGCTTGCAGGAACCTCCAGAGCAGAGAAAAAGGATGGGAGAAAAGAAAGATCATTTTAAAAGAAGAATAAAAAAAAAAAGAAGTTTCCCTGATTTTTGTTGTGTTGGTTTGGGTGGTTTTGGGGTTTTTTTCCCTCTTTGTTTTCTTCCCAGCGTTTTGTGGGGGAAATGGTTCTTTAGAATGCAAAGAGAGATAATCAGAAGCAAATTGTCCATAAAACAAATTCCACAGGGGCTAAAGCAGCCCAGCCCCCTGCCACAGATACCCCAGTCCTGCTCCATCACTGCCCCCAGATATTCAATATATGCTTGGAAACACTGCAAAATCCAATTGCAACGTGCCCAGCAAGGAGCACAAAGTCAGGACAGCAACTTTGGGGTGAACCAAACGGGCCATGCCCAGCCCAGACCCCAAAATTAAACTGATCTCCCCCAACCCTTCCAAAAACACGAGGGTTTTGCCCGATTCTCGTGGTTTTGGGGGCGGTTTGGCAGCGATGGAAGGGATTCTCACACTCGCTGACTCAGCTCCAGCACAGCTCCCTTGTCCTGCTGCTAATTAGACTCCAGCCTCTCATCTCGTTAATAAGCTTCCAGTTCATTTGCATACAAAAAAAAAATATAAAGGAAAAAAAAAAAAGAAAGAGGTGGTGGGGGAAGAATGAAAGCAGGCAGCTCGTTTTACCTTCAATGTGCTGCTGATGCTTATTAAAATATTTAACCTTTTATTATGGCACAGAAGCAGCTGTTCCAGCAGATCCCGGGGCTTTTCCTGCCTGCCAGGCTCTCCCAGAGGGACCTGACCGAGGGTCCCCACCCCTGCAAGCCCCTGGGGCCGTGGGGAGATGCAGAAAACACCGGGAATTTCAGCTCCTGGGCTCCGTGTCTGTGCTTTGCAGCGTTTCCAGAGCCTGGCTGGGGCATTAAGTGGGTAAATCCTATGGAGAAGCCCCAAAAATTGTTCTTTTCAGTGGTTTCATGGAGCATCCCCCCCAGCTGAACACAAAGAGCCCTGCTAGGGACACCCTGCTCCTGCCCACACCCCTCTCCCATCGAGACCCCCTCTCCAGACCAGCTCTCCTGTCCAAAACCCCTCTCTGAGATGCTCCCACTGAGACCCCTCCTCTGCAAGGCCTTTCCTCTCCTCCAAAGACCCTCTCTCCTGTCAAAACCCACCTCTATCCAGACCCTGCCCCTCTTACTGAGACTCCCCTCTCCTGCTGACCCCCATTTCCTATTGAATCCCCCCCTTCCATCACGATCTCCCTCCCCTAGTGAGACCCCTCCTCTCCCCTCCCTCCTGGGCTGCGTTTGGGAGCCTCAGGGATGAGCTGTGGTGAAGGTGAAGCTGCTGTCCCAGCTGTGGCCACGCAGGTTATTTGATGGCAGTTAATTAACCTGGGGCTGGGAGGTTTGTGAGGGCAGCCAGGAGCTCTGCCTGGGGTCAGTGTGGGCACTGAGGGCTCTCCAGCTCTGATAAATCAACCCTGCTTCCGAAATCTGCTGCGCTGGAGGGCTGGCAGCTGCACAGCTGTGACCCCTGGATGCAGCAGGAGGCATCAACAGAGCCATCTCTGTCAGGTGTTTATGCACATCTGCATGGATTTTAGGCAGATCTGGGCCTGTGAGCCCCTGGGATCTCTATGGGTGAGCCAAAGGGATGAGTTTCCTGGAAATCCAGGGGGGAAAACATGGGAGGGGCTGAAGGAGCATCGTGAAGCAGCTCTGAGTGCTGAGCGTGGCCAGCAGGGCTGGGGTGCCGGTCCCAGTGTGGGACAAGCCCTGCTGCAGCCTCCAGAGGGAAGATTTGATGGAAGGGACATCATGGGCTCGGGAAGGATGTGGCTGAGAGTTTTTGGTCATGCACAGTGGGAAATGAGGAGGGACAGGCACAATCTGGTTCCTCCATCCCTCTCTTTCCAGCCAGGAGATGATGTCCCCCGTGTGTCCCGAGGAGGCATCTGCCACCTCCCTCTGGATGTCACAACGCTCTTCTGGTGCTTCCAGCAGAGCCTGGGCTCACCAAGTGCTTCTGCAGCTCCTCCCCAGCAGATCAGCAGTGGCAGACATTGCAGCCTCTGGTGTCACCCTCGGTTTGGTGGCACTTCTCTGCATGGAACAATCCGGCCATGCTGTCCCTCCCCAGCCTCCCACATGTGTACCCCTGTCTCAAGACACATTTTCCTCCCAGCTGGAGGAAAAGGCATTCAAGGGACCACCCTGGCTCAATAAAAAACAAAATAATTAAGCTTTTTTTTTTTTGCTTATTAGTGGAGACAGCCTTATTAGAGATGTTTGGTGCTAATGACACCCGTGTACTCTGCTCCTCCCATGGAAAACTGCCTTGAAATAAATGGACATACAGCTCAGCTGCTGCCCATGCCTTTAACCAGCACTTCCCTCACATTATACAAAATTAATTGGCTCTAAAGTCCTGCTTGTTTTTTGCTTTCTGACATTTACTGACACAAACAACCCCTCCCCTTCACGTAGTGCTGCCTGCTTGCTCCACTCCAGCACTCCGTGGGGAGCTGGACATGGGGATGATGAGGCTTCCCCTGCCCCAACACCTCCCCAAGGTGAATTTGGGCCAGTTTAATAAACACAGAGAGCAGAAATCCAGCTAGGAGGTCATTTCTGCTTGTCTGCAGGTGGTTTCTCACCACAGCATGAGGATTCCCTCAAAAAGCTTCACTCAGAGGAGAGGCAGCACAAGGACATCACCCTCAGGTCCCGGTGCTCCAGAGCTGCTCCAGGGATAACTCTTACCCTTAGTGAGAGGAGGTTTTGAACTGACAGAAGGTTTTAATTAGATAAAAGGAAAAAAAACTTCCCTGTGATGCTGGGGAGCCCCTGGCACAGGGTGCCCAGAGAAGCTGTGGCTGCCCCATCCCTGGAAGCGTTCAAGGCCAAACTGGATGGGAATTGGAGCTACCTGGTGTAGTGGAAGGTGTCCCTGCCCATGGCAGGGGTACTGGAGCCAGCTGATCTTTAAGGTCCCGTCCAGCCCGAGCCATTCCATGGCTCAGGACAAGACCCCAGCTCATCCCCCCGTTCCATCACCCCGGTCTCCACCCCTGGTTATCACAAACAGGTTCCTCGTGGAGCCCTGGCTGCCAGGCAGGGCCTGGAACACGAAGCTTTGCAGGGATACATCCAAACTCCAGCACCAAACGGGGTGCTGGCACCTCCCAGCAGCTCAGCGCCGGCAGCAGCATCGCCTTTGTCTCCTTTCCGAGACCTGAAAGCTTGACATGTGCTGGGAGGATAAAAATCCCACCCGGGCCAGGGGCTGCTGGGGAGACTTTGAAGCTGATAGCGGCTGAAGGCTTGTGGGGAACACCCCGGGAGGCTCCTGCTGCGCCAGACCAGGTGGAGAGGCGCCTGCAGGCGTACCTGTCTGGGGAGATCAGGGCTCTGGCCTGTCTGCTGCACGTCCTGTGAAGGTCACCCGGGCTGTCCCTGTCCTCGGGCTCTCTCCTGGCTGTGCAGACGCTGCCTTTTGTTGGGAGGTAATAGCCGGTGTGTGACTGCAGCAATAACTCTTCCTCCGGCTGCGGCCGGCTCTGCTGCTCCCTGTGCTCCAGAGCATCTCACTCGGCCTTCCCCACCTCTCCTGAGGATGGAGGGCAGGGAGGTGATGCCCATCCTGCTGGAGAAGCCAGCAGCAGGGCTGTGGGAAGCAGCTGGAAACCGGAGGACAGAGCCAAATGCAAACCAGGAGCACGCTGGCAGTGCTGCACAGCAGAGGAACAGCCCGTGTCCTGCTGTGGCCCCTGGGGACAGCAGGAGCAGCAGCAAAGGGCACCTTGCACCCTGCCACTCTTGGTGTGGTGCAGTCAGCAAAGGGAGGCCCAAAAAAGTGACCCTGCCATGCCAAAGAGCGTAACCTGAGGACTGGTGAGGCTGGGCTCTCATTCAGCTCTTGGCAGGTGCCCAGCAGCATCCTGGCCAGGGCACAGGAGGGTACAGACACACAGAGGGACAGGTTGGTGTCCCCATGGCTGCACATCCAAGATCCACCCTCACACCCAGTTTGTTCCTCCTGGGCTGCCTCCCTTTGTTCCTCCAGGACTGCAGAGCACCCTCAGCGTGAGCCCTCCCAGCCCACGCCAGAAAAAAGCTTCAAAGCCAAAGAAAATCCTCTCCAGGGCTTTCTGAGATGGACCAGCACCCTCAGCCGTGGCAGGATGATTTTCTGGCCACAAAGCCCCACGAGCGCTGCCACCACCCCTCTCCAAACCTCGGCAGCAGCAGGCCGGCCTCTCCCCCTGCCCTTTGATCCTCCCCATCAGTGACAGCTTCCCCGAGGATGTTTTGTTGGTGGTGTCACCCTTGACCATTAGCTCTTCACGCATGACTATAACGTGACATCTCTGATGCGGTGCCGCCAGCAGCCCGCCACTTCAGGGAGCAATTAAAGCCGAGTGAGTCACTGCGGGCTGGAGGGAGCAGCTTGGACCACACATCTCCATCTCCCAGCCCCAGCCCCACACCAGCCCCTCTGCCCAAACTTCCCCCGAACACCCTGTGCCCACCTCTTGGCTGTAGGATGGGCTGGATGGATTTAGGATCCTGCAGAATGTGACCCATCCCTGGCTGTGGGGTTTTCAGGGGTGTCCCGAATGCTCCATCCTTGGGATCATCCCATCCCGGTGGGTTTCATCCAGATGTTCCCTGCTCCTGTGCCGTTATTGTTTTAAGAGCAGGGAGGCCCAGGCAGCGGGGCTTTTATGCTATTAGCTGCTGAGATGATCGTTAATTAGTTTTCAATTTCCATAAAGTACCCCACTGACAGAAAGATTAGTTAAACCTGCTCTCGACTGCAGAGGATCACTCAGAAATTGGGGAGGGGTGGAGGAGGGGGGGAGAGGGCAGGTAGAGGGTGGAAGGGGGGGGAGAAGGATGGAAAAGAGGGTCTGAGCTGCATCACTGAGCTTTGTGGGGGTGGAGGAGACAGTGAGAGATACAAGGGGTGTAGATAGATACTATATATATATATATATATATAATCTATATTAAATATATATATTAAATATATATATATATAAATATATATATATAAAATAGCATCCAGGGATATTCCTGGGTCCAGAGCCCACGGAAAAGGTGTGTTCCTCCTCCAGGTCTCTGCAGACCCACTCTGAGGCTGAGCCACCTCACCTGCCCACAGCACCCAAGGCAAACGCAGCCCCCGAGCTCTGCAGAGGGGGTCGGTCATGTTTCGATGTTTTTGTGCTTGTCCCCCTCCCCTTCCCAAAAGCCCCTCCAAAGCAGCACCCCCTGTGTGAGCCGGTGCGAGCCGGGGGTGCCGCAGATCCTCCACAGCGGTGGAATTGCAAATGACATTTCATTAGCGGCTTGAATAAAGCTGTTTTCCCTCTTTTCTGCTATGCCCAAAAGCCACCGTGATCTTTAGCACAAAGTGCTCTCCAAACCCCAACCCAAGCCAAGCTGGGGGGCTCTTACGGGAAGGGGTTCGCCCCCAATGTTCCCTCCCCATCCTTTCCCAGTTTTTGGGATGGAGCGATGCTCCTCGAGAAAAGAGAGGAGAGCAGCGGGCGCAGAGGTGCAGGTGCCCCAGGAGGAACACCGTGGCTCCGGAGCCAGGCAGAAGGGTGTTTAAATGCTTTTGGGGCAGGTTTGGGTTCCCCAAAGGGACGGGGAAAGGTGTTTAGTGCTCGGGGCAGGCCGGCCGAGGAGCAGCCGGGGACGCGTTCCATGGAGCGGGGCCCCAGGAGAGGAGGGAGGAGGGATGAGGGATGAGGGATGAGGGATGAGGGATGGGGAATGAGGGATGAGGGTCCCGGGCTGCCTTGCCCTTCTCGGGGGGTCGTTCCCAGCTGCCGGGGGGTGCCAGGGAGGGCCGGGGCAGCGCTGCCCTTGGAGCGCACAGCTGTGCCCCTTCCCACGCCAGCTGCGACCGCGGCGGGGGCAGCGCTGCCCGGCCCTCCTGGCACCTCTCCCACCCCAAACACCCCAAAAACACCCGCCTTGGGGTCCCTCCAGCCACCACCCCCAGCGAGGGGACCCCACTCGGGGACCCACGGGGCCAGGAGGGGCCGGGGATCGTGGCAGGGCGAGCGGCTCCCTTTGCCCGCTCCCGCCTTTGATGTTATTCGGCTGGACAGAGGGATGTCTGCGCGAATCATTTTCAACGCTCTTCCATATTCATAATGGGCTAAATATAGGGGAGCAAAGTGGGACCTGGCGGGCAAAGCCCTCCCCGTGGTCAGAGCCGATGATTTCTCCTCCGAGATGAAATGCTGGCGTCAGCCCCGCCGCGGCCCCGGGGCCGGGGGAGCCGCACCCCGCCAGCCCCCCGACCACGGCGCAGTTGTTCGGGGTTTGTTTGTTTTTTCTTTTCTTTTTTTTTAATTTTATTTTATTTTTTTCCTTTTAGCTCCCGCTGGCCAAATTCAAACTCACGTTTTTGAGGCGGTCGAGCAGCCCCGGGAGGGGGGGTCTGGCAGCCCTGGCCTCCCCCCCGGTCTCTTCTTCATTAAGCGAGAAGGTTAATGATTTCAATTAGGGAGGAGGCGAGCTAAATGGGTATAAATAAAGCTTTTTCTGAGCTGTGGCAGGAAGTGAGCCTTATGGGGCAGCCACAGAAAAATACCTGCAGCAGGAGAACGCGCTGCCTATCCCACTGTGCTTCAGCAATCCCAGGCTGAAAGACTCACAGAAATATCTATAAAGTGGTGATTTTTGCCTCCCCTCCCCACATTCCCCAAGGAATAAAGTCTCCATGAGTTGAGACCCTGGCTCTCCTTCAGCCCTGGCAGAGCCCCACTTGCTCGCTGGCTCCAGCAGTTCTCAACCACGCCTGTGGCCAAAGCTGTCCTCAGCTTGATTCACACCAAGAAAAAATACTGTAGAAAGTTAGAACTAGCCCCATGTTATGGGAAAAGCACAGGTTTCCTGAAGTTTCACAGGGCAGCTGTAGTGAAACTGGCACTTACTGGTGCACAGAAAAGACCGTGGATGTCATCTGGCAAACAGAATTTGCAGTATTATGGATAATTTCTACTGAAGTTTATTCCAGAGTAAATCTGTCCCCCTCACCGAGGTGTCCCTGCCAGTTTGTGGTGAGGGCTGGGAAGGTGAGTCTGGGCAGAGCATCCCAGGGAACTCCCTCTGAAGGAACCCGGGGGGCTGCTCCTCCCTGTTCCCACCGCCTTGAACACATCCACGTTTCCCTGCTCAGCTCCCGGGATGGGTTTTTGGGCAGTGCCCACGAGCCTGTGGCATCTTCTGGGTGTGCTGGCTGCTGGGGACAGCGGGGAAGGCCAGGCTGCAGCAGAGGTGTGTGGCTAGGTGCTGGGTAAAGTCACATTCAGGGGTATGACCATGGGAAGAAGGTTCAATTTCCTCCCCTGCTGTGAGTTTGCAATTCAGTGTGAGACAAGGCGAGAAAAGCAGCGGAGGGGGTTGGCGTTCTGGGGCTTGAATTAACATATTTTGGGGCACCTGGTGTTCAAACAGCAAAGCGTGTCCCTTCCAGCACAAACAGATCAGCTGCTGCACTGGGCTGCTGTAGGAGAAACTCAGAGCTTGTGGTTGATGCCAGCAGTTTCAGGAATGCAAAGCAGAAGAGGTGCAGGGAGTTGTGTGTGTGTCTCCCCCCGAGTGCCACAGCACACAAACACAGGCACAAATATCCAAACCTGCTAGAACCAACCCATCAGCCCAGGCAGAGATCCAGTGCAGACACATCTGTTGGTGTCTCAGGGACCCCAGAGCATCTCCACCCTCTCTCTGACCCAACCTGAACTCACCAGCACCGGGTGGCTCTTGGTGTAAAGGTGAGGAAAACCCTGGGTCCACCCCAGCAGAGGGATGGGAACACTCCAAGAGGGGCTGGCATTGCAGCTGCTTCATTAAGTCGTGCCCTTGGCATCCTCCAGGACATTTTCCCTTTGTGAGAAACTCAGCAGGATCTTTTCCCTGACAAAAAAAAGAAAGAAAGAAAAAAAGGAAAAAAAAAAAGAAAAATATTCTGTGACTCATGGAAAAAAAGGAAAGATAAAGTACAGCCCCCACACCTGAATAGATATGCGGCTATTTTAATAGATGAGGCAATAAATAAAACCTGGTGGAGATTTTTGAAGTTTTCATTCATTTTTGATAGAAAGAAATTACTCCTTTTCCTCCATAAATATAAAAAATAAAAAGTTTCTCACTAGGGAGCTCCCAGAACAATTTCCAGGTCGCCCAGTTTCACCCTAAGGCACCTGAAATGCCTTTTCAAGCCCCAGCTCTGGGGACTGAGAGAGCTTAGGTGTCAGAAAAGTTTCCAGGTGCTTTAGAGGCAAGCCAAGCACCCTAAAAGCCCCAGGCTTGGGAGGAATTATTTCAATTAGCTCGATTTGCAGTGTTTAAAAATGGAGCATTTTCGGCTGGTCCCCTGACCAGGGTGGCCGTGCCTGTCTCCCCCCTTTAGTGTCAAAACCAGGGACATCTCGAGGGGCTCAGGGAAGGCAGCTCCTCTTCTCTGCCAGCAAAAACCTTCTCAGGGCCAGCCACAGCACGGCAGAGCCCCAAAACTCAGCCCTGGACCTCCCAAACGCCTTTGAGTTCACCTCTGAGATACATTTAGTAACTCGCCTTAATATTGATGTCCTCCACAGGCGGAAGGACTCTCGGCCTTGGCCAGCATAATTATGTGTTCAATATTAACAGTCTCCATCTGTCAAAGCTGGCTGGCGCCTGCCCGTCCTCATCCCGCAGGACTCGGCTCCGCCGCTCGCCAACCCCTGGAGAAAGGAGCCAAGGTGGGCTTTGACACCATCTCCAAGCAGTTTTGGGCTGAAACACCAAGAGTTCCCCAGCTCCTCTGGGTTTTCTTCCCACCTGGAGCACCAAGGTGGCTGTGGCCAGGCCAAACGAGGGTGGCACTTGGTGGCCAGGAGATCTGATGGAAGAGGATGATGCAGCAAAGGACCTGAGCTCGTATCTCACGTGGCATCAGGGAATTGTCACCAGCAGCTCCCTGATGTGTTGTGCTGCAGGTTTGGGACACCTTTGTGGGGCTGCAGGTGGCCCCAGCCACGCACCCCAAATTTATCCTTCCCCAGTTCCACGGGGAACTCATCGGGTTGGATGCACACAGGTCCTCCTGCAGGGACTGGGAGATGTGGTGGCCACAGAGGTCAAGGTGGTCACAGAGCCCGAGGATGAGCCTCTGGTGTCACACAGAGCCAGGGAAGTGACACCATCACCAGCAGCAAACCACGGCCAGACTGGACTTTGCCAGCCTGGACCACCACTCATTGCAGCCCCAGCAGTCTCTGTGAGGATGGCAAAGCAAGATAAAAGGGCTTTTCCTAGCTGATCCTTTCTTCTATTAGGGTCTTTTCCTCTGGGTAAGCACAAAGTCTGCCTCTTTCCTGGCTGTTATTAAAAGTCAGGGCTAAAATCCCTCTGGGAATGGGGAAGGCAGATAATCCTCACTCCTTCTGACCTTCTTTCCCTTCTCGCTTTGCAGGCTTATTGCAGCTCCCCAGGAGTACCTGCTCTATTTGTTGTACTCCTTCTTCACCACAAAAAGACCCTCAAAAAAGAGATTTGCAGAGGAGAACAGCCAGAAGGGTCCCAGCAGCTGGAGCCAGCTGCCCCTCAAAGACCCCATCACCCACCCGGGCTGGATGGGTGATGCCTCCCATGAAGAGCAGCTACAGATTCAGCTGGAAATATGCATCTTAAACCTACTAGAATGGCAAAAAAGGGGGGGAAAAAAGAAAAGGAAAAAGGGCCTTAAACCACCAAAGTCTTCTGCTGTTCCTCCTCTGCAGAATAAACAGCTCAGAGCGCTTTTCCCTTCCCTTGCACAGAGTGGCAGACATCTGTCCCCAAGGCTGCGGAGCCGCGTGATGAGCTGCAGCAGTGGGAGGGATGCGGGTGTGTGTCTGTCTGCCTCCAATTTCCCAAAAACCCGCAAATTCCGGGATTTGACGCCCAGAAAACGCTGACACAGCTCTGGAGGCTCAGGGAATGCGGAGGGAGAGCTGCAGCCCGAGCCCCTCCTGCGCTGGGATATGTCTTTAATGGCAGGTTAATCACTTCTAGCGCTGCCCATTTGGGTTTGGGAATGTGGAAATCCCAGGATTGCCGGGCGGGTTGTGCGTGGTTCCAGCTACCTCTAGTGGAAAACAGGCAGAAGAGGCAGCTCCGAGAGGCTCAGCATCCCTCTCTGCCTGAAAACCTCAGCGCAACATTTAGCTGCGGGGGAAAAAAACCCCAAAAAAGCAATTTCACCCCATTATTCTCAGCCCGGATACAGTTTATGTGACAGGATGTAGAAACTGTCGTGGGTTTGGGTGGCTTTTCTCTTCCGGAAAGGACCTGCTCATCCCACAAGGCTGGGCACGAGGTCTATGTTAAGAATCCCAGCAGGGATTTTGGAGAACCACAAGCAGGATCCCATTTTCCCCGAGGTTCCTGGCTTGGCAGGGCTCTGTGACCTGAGCAGAGGGATGGACACCCCTGTCCTGGTGTCACCAGCCACCCAGACACGTCCTCAATTAGCCCAGAAACCCGGATATAAATTAGGAAAAGCAGTGTTGGGTGCAGGAACTTTCCACTGTCAGCACTGCAATAAGCTCACTGCAGAGGTGGATGGTGGAAATGAGCTGCCAGAAACATTAGAGATGAGCAGGACAAGCTTTCCTCTGCTTTTCCATAAATCTGTGCCCAGGAAAAAAGGCCCTTCCACTGGATTTTCTAGCTGTAACCCCATGGAGACCAAATCCACTTCTTGTTTCCTTCCAGCCTCGAAACCTATTGTATTTTCCACGGGCACCAAAGCGATTTTATTCCAAAAAAGAAAGTTATTTACTTATTGACATGAATCCAGGAGCTGACACTTCCCAAAAGGTCCCCACATTGATTTGCCCCTGCCAACAGCAGGGCAGCAAGAGGAGGCAGCAGCTACTGGCCCTTAATTCCACATCTCCACAGGGTTCTGCACCCAGAAACAACTGCTGTGCACACAGCCTTCAAAACCAGATCCACAGATAAAATGATAAAGAAATGGGAATATTTTGCCTCCAATAAGCTCAGGCTCTGCCTGGAAGACAATTTTTCTGTAAAATAAAGGTGGGCTAGGCAGCAGGAAAGAGTGGCACCCAAAACAGAACCCACTTTTTCATGGTGGTGTTTGCACCTGAAGGCAAGGAGGGAAAAGAGGCTGTGCCATTCCCCCCCATCCCCAGGTCCAGAAGTCCCTGAAAACCATTGCAAAAAAATGGTTAACAAGCTCCAAGTGTCAGGGACAAGTGGGGCTGATGGGAAGGATTAGACATTAATGAGAGCCATCTTCCAAAGCATCCATCACTCCTCCTTCATGGGATTCTTAATGCGGTGGGAACTCTGCCATGGCTGGGTTCTTTTTATTTAAAGCAGAGATAAAAAGCTGGAGAGGTATTAATATTAATTAAGAGACATTCACAGAAACTTTCTTTACCTCGTGTCACACCCAGCTCAGTCCCACTTCAGGGAACAAGCAGATTTTTTTTTCCAGAAAGAGCTAAATTGTTCTGCAGAATTTATGAGTTTTTGTCATTTCTTCTGGGACTTTTATCCCACAGGGCAGGAAGCGAAGGCTGCATCAGATGAAAGCTGCTCACAACTCAATTCTCTGTCCTGGGGTGTCTTGCAAATATTTCCATTTTTCTTGAAATTCCCCGTGGAATTTCTGAAATAGGGAGAAAAAAAGAATATCTTGTACTGATGCTGAAATAAGATATTAATTTTTGAAAAGGAGGAAGAAAGAAGTTTGGAGGGAAATGCTGTCAGTGTGCACGTTTCCCTCTTTAGGGAGGTGAGCTGGGGGTTTTAGGATGCCCCACTGCCTAAATTTATCCAGAAACCTCCTTGGGTGCCTAGAGCAGAAATAGAAATAATATATATAATTATACAAAAAAAATATAAATATAAATATAAATATAAATATAAATATAAATATAAATATAAATATA
>NC_031777.1:1508366-1515994 GCF_001522545.3 Parus major | reverse complement strand
TATAGATTTATTATCATAATAAATAAATATATTTCTTTATTACAAAAGAATATTATATTAATATATAATATTATTTATATTGTGTATATCAATTATAGATATTAAGATATAATCTATTTATAGACAAATATATATAATATAGATATATTATATATAAATATTTATATAATTATGTTATGTATAATTTATATATATAATGAATCTATAATAATATAATATATATATGTATAACACATGATTATACATATTATTAATTATATATACTATATATAATATATAATTATACATATTATAGATTTATTAGAATAATAAATATATTTCTTTATTATAAAGTAATATAATATTATTATATAATATTATTTATATTGTGTATATTAATCATAGATATTAACATATGCTATATTTATATAAAAATATATCCATAATATAGATATATTATATATAAATATGGATAATATATAATTATATAATTATATAATTAACATGTATAATTACTATATAATAATATATAATATATATTATTATATAGATATGTAATATATAATAATATATAATCTATATTATTATATAGATATGTAATATAAAATAATATATAATACAAATATATTCATATATACATATATAAATGTATAAATAATATATAATCTATATTATTGTATAGATATGTAATATATAATAATATATAATAAAAATATATACATATATGCATATATAAATGGATAAATATAAAAATATATAAATATATAAATATATAAATGCATAAATGGATAAATATATTTATATATGAATATATATAAATATATATTTATATATTTATATAAAAATATATAAATGTATAAATGTATACATATATAAATATATAAATATATAAATATATAAATATATAAATATATAAATATATAAATATATAAATATGTAAATTTATAAATATATAAATATATAAATATATAAATGACCTTTCAGAAATTAAAATTGGGAGGGGGTAAAAAAAAATAAAATAATTAAAAAATCATAAATAAAGCCTCGCAACCTTCTGGAAAACCTTCGGCAGCTGAAATAACGCAGGCAAAGAGATCAAGAGCGGTCAGTAAAAATAACCCAGCTGAGTTCGGGGGGTACCCAGGACTTTTGCAGTGTGGGGGGAAGGTTATTGTGTGGTCAGCGATGAATAACAGCGCTGGGGTTTGGGGTCACTTGTCCCCTAACCTGGTGCCAGCCCCCCTTGTCCCCCGTCTGTCGTTCGGGACTCGGCCAGCAGATGGAGGCTTCTGCCTGCAGAGAGGAGCAGGACAGCCCTGAGAGCGCTCCAGCCACTTGTGGGGTCCCCAGCTGCTGTCCCCAAAGCCTGGGGACACGCCGGGGCTGCCCTGTGGTGCTCTGGGGATGGATGGTGATGAGCATTCCCAAAGGAATGCTGCATCCTCATCCTCCCTTCCTGAAGCCAGGTCACCACCGGGCTCTGCTGCAAAACCTCCCAAGGTTTCAATGAGGTGGAAAAGCTGCACTAAACAGGAGGGGGATTCCTCGCCCCCTTCCCAAGAGCCCCCTCAGGAGACCGGGAATGGGCTGAGAGGGCAAAACGGGGCTGGAGTGACCCCACAAAATACTCCTGGTTGGGGGGAAATCGCCAGGAATTTCAGCCAGCCATTCCCAGCAAAAAAAAAAAACAACAAACCATCATGTTTCAGCAAAATTGTGATGCTCTCCACTCGGGATTTATTTCATCTGGGAAAAGTCTGGGTGGGTGTTTGAGGTTCTGGATGGAGAGCTGAGCTGGAGCAGCAGCGCCAGAGCAAACAGGCTCTGAGAAATGAAAAATAAGCCTCGCTCTCCGTGTAATTTAGAAGGTGGAGGGAGGGAAATCCCTTTTCCTGCCTGTCTGAACCCTTCACACGCTGTGTGTCCCTGTCCCCCGGGGTGCCCGATATCCCCCGGGATGATGCCAAGGAAAAACCCCACGGATCTATAGGGCGGCTGTGGCTGTGAGGGGTGAGAAGGAACATTTCCCAAGCTCCTTCTTGCAAAACCTGACTGCATTGAGCCCCCCTGAAGAGACCCAAGGCTCAAAGGGACAGCACGGGGACAAACAGCCGCTGCCACCCTGGGCAGTGCCACCTGGACAGTGCCACCAGGGCAGAGCCACCCAGTGTCACCCAGGCAGTGCCACTCGGGCAGTGTCACCAGTGTAGTGTCAGCAGGGCAATGCCAGCAGGGCAGTGCCAGCAGGGCAGTGCCACTACTGCAGTGTCACCAGAGCAGTGTCACCCTGGGCAGTGCCACCCAGGCAGTGCCACCAGGGCAGTGCCACCCCGGCATTGCCACCAGGGCAATGCCACCAGGACAGTGCCACCAGGGCAGTGCCACCCGGGCATTGCCACCCGGGCAATGCCACCAGGACAGTGCCACCAGGGCAGTGCCANACAGTGCCACCAGGGCAGTGCCACCCGGGCATTGCCACCCGGGCAATGCCACCAGGACAGTGCCACCAGGGCAGTGCCACCCGGGCATTGCCACCTGGGCAATGCCACCAGGGCAATGCCACCAAGGCAGTGCGACCAGGGCAGTGCCACCCGGGCAATGCCACCAGGGCAATGCCACCAGGGCAATGTCACCAGGGTAGTGCCACCCGTGCAATGTCACCAGGGTAGTGTCACCAGGGCAGTGTCACCCGGGTAATGCCGCCCGTGCAATGCCACCAAGGCAGTGCCACCAGGGCAGTGCCACCCGGGCAATGCCACCAGGGCAATGCCACCAGGACAGTGCCACCAGGGTAGTGCCACCCGGGCATTGCTACCCGGGCAATGCCACCAAGGCAGTGCCACCAGGGCAGTGCCACCCGTGCAATGCCACCAGGGCAATGCCACCAGGGCCATGCCACCAGGGCCATGCCACCCGGGCAATGCCACCAGGGTAGTGCCACCAGAGCAGTGCCACCCTCCCGGGGCAGGGCTGTGAGGAGGAGGTGATTAATTAGCATGGCGAACATGTGTCGGCCTCCACATCTGCCCCTCGCCAGCAGGGCACCGTCAGCCAGGTGTCACCGCGGTGTCACCGCTTTGCCGCTCGCCTCCTTCCCCGACGTGATCGGCTGCGACATCCGCGCCAGCTGCTCCGAGCGGGCAAACGCCGGCCTCTCCCTGCTGGCCAGCCCGGCCACGGGCAGCTCCTGCCAAAGCCGGGGCTGTGTCCCCATTGTCACCGCGGGGACACAGTCATTGTGACCCGCATTGGCACCTGCGGGTCCCTCCCAGCCGCTCCCGGGTGCTGAGGGAGGAGGAGAGCGGCAGCCGCGCCGCCTTCTGCCTCGCAAAGCTTTGGAGTGCGCGTTTCTCCTGCTGTATTAGTAATTAATACAATCATTAATAGCGTGCTGGGGGTGATTGGCTCAGCAGAGCCGCTCTTAGCTGAGGTGGGGCGATGAGAAGTGCTTGGAGCCTCTGAAGCAGCGCTGTGCGGGCAGAAAGAAGCACAGCTGGCACAAACACTGAATTTACGGCTTTTTATCCTTAAGGAATTTTTAAAGAGCTCGTGTTGTCCACATGCGAGTTCTTTTCTGGGATCTCGCCGTTCCTGGGCGTGCTGCCTGGAGTCCCATCCTTTCCCCCAGCTCTGGATAAACCCCTGCCCAGCACCATTCCCGATTTCCCAAACCAGGTCCCGGGAGGTGCTTCCCACACACCAGGCTCAGCCTTCACAAGCCCTCATCACATCCCTTTCCTCCCGCCCGCTTATTTTCACAAAACTTGTAGGAACTTAATTATCTCTGAGACTTTTCCCCCTGTCAAACCAGGCTGCGACGGGCCAGCAGCCTTCAAGAGATAATAACAGGGAGGGACAGGAGGAGCAAGGTCAAAACCATCCCTCCCACCGAATCCCGGGCCAAACCCAAGCGCGAGGGCTGGACCATCCATCCTTTCCTCGCCGCTCCCGCAGCCACAAGTGGGAATTGGGAGGACGAGGAGGCGAGAGATGCTGGTGCCGGCCGTCAAGCAGCGGGCCAGTAATAACCTCATGATGAGGCTGGAGATGCCAGGCAGCGGGGGCAGGTGCTGTCCTTCTGCTGCCCGCGCTCCGCCGGCAGCTTGCGGAGCCAGAGGGTTGTCAGGCTGTCTCCTGCCTCTCACCTTGCTTCTCATTAGCTCCCCGCCGTGCTGCCGTGCGGGCAGATGGGGCAGAGCCCCACCGCCGAGCGCTGCCCGCACAGATCCCGAACATATCCCGTTCCCGCAGGGAAGGGATGCTCGGGCCCCGGGCTGGGTGGTTGGCAGGGCTGGCAGAGGCGATTCCCGAGTGTCCCAGAGGGGGATGTGGCTGTGGGGAGGGTGAAGGAGGAAAGCTCCCGTGGCTCTGGGCAGCAGCACGGCCTCGGGGGTGTCTGGGATGAGGGGACAGCCTGGTGCTGCTCTTGGGGTGTCCGGGGAGCTGAGCTCAACAAGTGGGGGACCAAGGGTGAGGCTGGGCAGTCCCAGGGAGCGTTCCCTGCCAAAGCAAGGCACACATCTTCCAGCCAGAGCTCTGGGATGCTGCCTGGGCAGCCTCCACAGCAGGAGACAGACCTAGAGAATGCAAGTCACCAGCAAGGACCAAGCCAGAAATGATGAGCACAAGCAGGGGGAAAGGGATTGTTGTCAATTCCTTCTAGATCTCATCTCCAGGAAAGGGGCTGCTGCTCACTTCTCCCGTATCTCACACATCTGCTGTGTTTCCAGGGCAAGAGACAGAGCTGGAAACACAACCCTGTGCTTTTCACAAGAACAAAGCAAAGCACAAGCTCCTGCATTTGTCCAGGACAAGCAACACTTCCAGGATGGACAGATATTCCCAGGCAGAGCCAAGATATCCAAGAATATGTCAGGAGCTGAGCCCACTATCAAGAGCAAGGTATCCTTGCCATTGATTGCCCAAGGATCAAATTGCTTTAGCATCTCCAGCAAGCCTGATCCAGCAGGAGCATCACCAGTTGTGGGGGCGTCACTGTTGGAGGCCACAGGCTCCCAGCACCACAGGGGGACACACACTGCAGCTGCTCTGCCAAGGGGACCCCCAAAACGCCATGGGAATGAGAACCTGGAGGATGCATGGGTGCATCCCAAGCTGAAGCGCCCCGTGGTGCTCTTTCAGCACCTTTGAGCACTGTCTCTGGGGATCTGAAGGAGCAGCCCTGGGCAGCTGGGGGCTGCAGGAGGGCAGTGGTGGTGCCACGTCAGAGTGGCAGGAGATGACCCAGCGTCATCTCCTCCTGAGCAATTTTGTCATGGTCAGGATATCCAGCCACCCTGGCTCCAGCTTTGAGCTTGGCTGCCCACCAGCACCTGGATCAGGAGCACCAAAGCACTGGATTAAGGGAGGGTGGGGAGGACACTCTCCACACCCCTGCACTCTGCTAGCCTTTGTGACCTTCTGCTGTGCCCAGCTTTTTCTGCCAGTCCTCACCAGAAACATCGAGCCGTCTTTCTGACCACAAGGATTTCCCCCTCTGCCTGGGGTAGAGGGAAGAATTTGTGTGCTGCTCCCACTGCAGTGACCCACACAGCCCAGAGCAGCTTCTCTGGGCTGCTGGCCATGCTGGGGGGTGGCCTTGCTCTTGCTGCAACCATGGTGATGGTCACACCACCGAGAGTCAGGGCCCCAAACAGGCCTCCCCAAGCTAATATTTGCCTAAAGCAGCATTCAAGATCACCATGGATGAGCCCTCTCAGTTGTCCTAAAACAAACCAGGACACCTCTGCACCGAAACCACAGAGGCCCCAACAGCAGCCATCTGCCAAGCTGTGGCTGCTCACACCAGGGGAGAACCTGGCTGTGGAAATTGGATTTTTTTTTTTTTTTTTCCTGGTGTTATCCTGCACTTGAATAAAGCCCATTTTGGAGGAGAGGCACAAATACCCCCTCAGTGCCCTCCAATTCCCCCACACCCAAGAATCTGGCACAGCCCTGCCATCCCCTCACCTCCCACAGGCCACCACAGGGATGCTCCAAACACCAGCAGAGCTGAGAAAACACCTCTGCCCTAGAGCCACCACCTTTATCGAGGTCCTCAACCCCCCAGAGGAGACAGGGAATGGGGAGGGGGCTCCTGACTCATTCCAAGGGTCACAGCCTCAAACAAGCAGCACTAAGAGGGGCAGAACGAGGCTTTTTCTCCTCTTTTTGTGCAGGCAGGCTGCGGTGCCGGGGGAAGGAGCTTTAAAGGCACGCGGTACCTGTGCGGGGCGGGGGGGGGGGGGGGGCCGGGCTGGGCCTGCTGCATCTCCCGGCTGGGGGGGGGGGGGGGGGGGTGCGAGCGTACAGAGCTATTAATTAAAATTGCTCAGTCAGATGCTATAGAGAGATTAGTTGTCACATTGTGTTAATGGCAAGCTTGGCAACGCCGCGAGAAGGGGCAGGACTGCCCGCCGTCCCCTCAGCTGTTCAAGTGCCACGTTTATACCCAGCCAGAATGACTAATTGGCAGGTTTTGTCGAACAGAAGCCCCCTTGTTATTGGGAAGAGATCAGTGCCTTAATGAAGGAGAGGGAGGAAGGGGACATGTGGGTCCAGAGGAGCTGCAGCCACCTCTGTGGCAGAGGTCCCCTGCTGTCCTGTCCTTGTGGCACGGGGAGGCTGGAAAAGCCCAGAGCCATGGAATGGCACAACACTGGGCTCTTCAACACTGCACCAAACCCACTCAGTCAGCCCCAGAGCTGGGGGGCTGTGAAGAGATGGAAATATCTTCCTGGACCCTCCCAGCCCAGGGGGTGATCACAGGGCAGGACTCCCCAGCTCTGCACTTCATCCTCCTTCTCAATTGTCACATTCTCTCTCCTCGTTTGTGCTCCTCGCCTCGTTTTTCTTGCTACAGGGGGAGAGGGAGCACAGAAAAAGGCTTGGGGGAGCTCCCAAATGGCAGCTCCGGGAGAGCATCACAGCCTTGGCTACTGGAGGATGCTCAGTGCAGGCTGGGCAAGCACAGAGCCCACCCAGGTTTGCCTCAGGGCATGGGGTGGGATGCTCCTGCTGCCTATTCTAGCTGGAATTTCCCCCCTTCCTTCCCACTGGGGTGCCCTTCCAAATTTCTACACCCAAATTAACTCCTTTATGACATGGAAAGGGTTCCTGATCTGTCCCCACCAGCTGGGACAGAGATGTGCTGAGCTCTGTGCCTGGGCACTGGAAAAGCTTTTGGTGAGCCCAGATGTCTGCGACACAGAAAACCACAGAGTAGTTTGGTATTAGCCAAATAATTTATAAATACAATAATTGCAATTCATTATAAGAAGATTTTATAAAAAAACGTTATTTTCAAATTATATAAATATAATAATTTCAATTAATTATATAATAACATTTTATATAAATATAACAATTTCAAATTATACAAATAGAATAATTTCAATTAATTATATAATAACATTTTATATAGATACAACAATTTCAAATTATATAAATATAATTATTGCAATTAATTATATAATAATATTTTATATAAATAAAACAATTTCATATTATATAAATATAATAATTTCAATGAATTATTTAATAACATGTTATATAAATATAACAATTTCAAATTATATAAATACAATAATTTCATTTATTTATATAATAATATTTTATATCAATATAACAATTTCAAATTATATAAATAC
>NC_031777.1:1462197-1508321 GCF_001522545.3 Parus major | reverse complement strand
CAATAAAACAATTTCAAATTATATAAATACAATAATTTCATTTATTGATATAATAATATTTTATATCAATAAAACAATTTCAAATTATATAAATATCATTATTTCAATGAATTATATAATAATATTTTATTATATAATTCATTGAAATAATGAATTATATAATAAAATATTATATATTAATAAAATATTAATAAAATATTAAATATAATTGTTGTATTATATAAATACAACAATTTAATTTAATTATATAATAATATTTTATATAAATATAATAATTTCAAATATTTCTGCAATCTTTGAAAGGATTGGAGGCAGTGGGCAATATTTCTTCCCTCTGATGGACGACACTCCCTGAAGGAGGAGGAATCAGGGGAAAACACTCTTCTCCCCATTTTACAGAAGGAAATTCAGATGTGGGGTCACAAAGCTCTACAGGTGTCCAGCATGATTTCTGCACCTTGAATCCTGTCCTGGTTGGTTTGATGAGGTGTCCCTTGGAAAAGTGCTGGGTGTAAAACTGAGGTACAGCACGGCTGCCTCACCCCCTCCTGGGACTTGCCTGGATATCCCCATCCAGATATTTCTCTGAGCTTTTCAAACTGATCAGCACAGATCCCACAGACTGATTCTGCCTGGAGTAACTGGTTCTCCCCCAAATTCAGCTTTATTTTGTGGATTTTGGCCATGGTGGGGGGAAACAGGGGGATGCTGAGGTAAAGCAGCAAGGCTTTTCTTCTCCCCCAGGCACTAGTTTGAGAAACCAGCTGAAATTCATTGAAATTGAGCCTTGTATGAGGGGCATCAGCGAGTTTCCAAACTGCCCCGAGATGTAACCCTGATTGCCATGGAGAAGACAGGTGAGCCCCCAGCGCTGCTGGACAACACCAAGCACATCCAGAGGGTGTGCAGTGGAAAGGTGACTTCCTTCCCAAGGAGGGGTGGAGGGGCTGTGTCATCCCCTTGCCACCTTCAGGTAGCCCCAGGCCAACAGCAGCTTGCCCCAGAAGGCTTGGGGGTGCCAAGAGCTCAGCAGTAACCTCGGGTGGGGAGCAGCTTTTTGCTTGGACTGAATTGTGTAGCTCTGGGGAGGGATGGAAAGTTGTTCAGGCATGTTTGTGTGCACAGCAAAGCTGTAAGTTCTTCACAGGAGCTCGTCTAAAGCTAAGCTGGACGTGAATTGAACTTAAAGGCAGGGCCAGGAGAGTAATTTCAGCCCAAATCCTGTTTATGGCTACCCAGCTGGACTCTCTTGAAGTCAGCTCAACCACATCCCCCTCCAGCCATCAGGCACTACATCATCATCACCATCAGGACTACAACCTGCCCGTGTCACCAGCCCAAATCCAAGCTGTCTTTGGATGGAGGTGAAGCAGACAGGTCACCATCAACACCATCTGCTCCCCGAGGCCAGATTTGGGTAGGGTGATGTGACAGCTGGACCTGCAAAAACCCCCCCCAGCACACCTTCAAACAGCCTGTCCCTAAAGAGTTTTTTTGGAAGGTCACTGAATAATACCTTGAAGCAATCCTGAAAGTCTCCTCCTTGGCCCCAGGGTGCAGCTAGAGGTGAGGAATCAAGCCGGTGTGTCATTCCTTAGCACTGCTCCAGAGCAGCCCAGAACAGAATGCCAACCTTCCCCCTGCTGATGGTTTCCTCTTGTTTCCACTTTTTTCTTTACCATTTCACAAGTCCTTACCGAGCAAACTTCTGCAAGCTCCTCATTGCCTGCCAGGTGAGGTTGTGTCCTGAAGACTTTGCTTCCTTTATTTTTTTTAGGTACTTTATCCTTTGTTCCCAAGATGTGAAGCTGACCAAACTAGACCCAAGCACTGAAAATAATAAAAAATACCCCAAAGCCAACACAAGCAGTGCTGGACTCAAACTTTTCCTTTGTTCTCTGCTTTTGGCCACTCTAAGCTGCTCACTGCCATCCCCCATGCAGCAGTCACCTGTCACAGAAGACACTTTGTTCGTGTGTTTGAGGCCAAGTTCTAATCACTGAATGTAATAGGGCAGGATGAGTGATAGATTGACACAATTAATTTCCATGTTCCCACTAGTAACATTGATTTTAGGGCACTCAGTCTTTACAAGTCACTGAATGCAAGGGAAAACTTGGCTCTGATCTGTTCAGAAAAGGTCAAAAGGGTGCTCAGATCTTCCTATGGGAGCTCAGCTGCTCAAATGCCCTTCAGGGTTTTGACATCTGCCCCAGTTGTGAAGGCAGGAATTGCCTCTGGCTGCGTCTGCTGAGGAAGGGCCCCCTGAGAAGGTTGTGTGGACACATCTGTGCAGCTGCTTGGACACTCAAGGCTTCCCTGAGCAGAAGCAGGGGTTGAGTTCCACTCTTGATCTTCTAAAGCCTGTCTGCAGTGCCCAGTCCTTCTCCATCTTTCCTAACCAGGAGCTGCTGTTGGCCAGCCCTGTGGTTTGTTCCTGCTGTGATGGCTCTGGCAGCTCCCACCAGCAGAATGTCCACCTGTCCTTCCCATCCTAACCCGGCAGGAAGGACACAGGTCCCATGAGAGCCATCACGAACAACCCGTCCATGTGCTTGAGAGAAGAGGGGGAGAGAGGTCTTGTGGGGACTTTACACTGCTGGGGGACAGAGAAATGAACCAGTCAGGAGTTCTGTGCTAGCCCTGCTTGTGGCTACACTGCTTGTGTCCTGGTCTGAGGTCTCCAGGCTGGGATCTGGCCGCACTTTTCTCTTTTTGCAGAGAATTCCACAGTACCGGGAGTGGTGCTGCTAAAGTAGCCCATGAAGCGAGTGGGAGGGTGTTAAAGCAGCCCATGAAGCCTGGTTTTGTGGCCCATTTTGGGAGAAACCAGAGTTCTTTAGACACATGAGCGGATTGTAACAAACGGAGGAGGAGATCATCTTCAAACCCAGCCTGGATCCTTTCTCGGAGCATCCAACACAAGCCCAACATTTGGGCTCACCAAATCTGCTGGCCAAAGATGCTCCCTGACTCCAAAACTACCCCAAACTCTGCTCTGCACCGCTCCTCCATGCCCTGGCGTGGAACAAAGCCTGTCCTAAGAAAGCCACCCCGCGAGCAGGTGAGCACAAAGCAGCCGTGCTATGCGCGGCATCCCCGCGGCCGAGCCAAACCGGGAGATTCACCTGTGCGGCCCAGACAGTGAAGAATTGTTTGGAGCAAAACACTGTGCAATCAAGTGGAGATAGCAGAGGCAATGGGGTCAGGCAGGCTGCCTGGGGCATCTTTCATCTCCAGCTTCGGGAGGTGGGGTGTAAAGTGTGTGCTGGCTGGGCCCAAGGCGGGCTCAAAGGCAGCCTTGTTCTGCCAGCTATCTGCCATCTCTCTGATGTCACACGTTTCATTTGGGCAGCTCACTTCAAAGGCCCCCTTCTCGTGCTCCCTCCCTCCCTTTCTCCCCTTCTGGTTTGGATTTTGCTATTGGAGGGATAATAGCCCAGCTTTCCAAAAACGCATATTGCTGTACAATTAAAAAAAAAAAAAAAATCATCAAAAATAAATCAAAGGTTCTTAAAGAGCAGCTGCTCAAGTTAACCCAGTTCAAGCAGGGCATGGCTGGGACAGTCACCAGGAAACCAAAGTCTCTCATTATCCTTCCCAGCAGCACATCTAAACTCATCCTGGCTCTCCAGCACCCCAAATCCTCCTCCACTGGCGAGAGGCCCCTCTTTACATCTGCATCCACCATCCTTTTGGTGCAGGTCCCTTGGTGCCCTGCCTCCCGCCAGCCACACGTGCAGCCCCTACCAGAGCTCCAGTTTTGGCTGGAGCTTCCAACAAGCCCTGCTTGAAGCACATCAAGCAGCACCTCAGCGCAGCTGTGGCATCAGGACACGCAGCATCCAGCCCCACAGCCCTTGCTGGGTGCCTTGAGGCACGTCCTGCAGGCGGGAGGCCAAAATACCAGCCAGAATAGCAGCCACGATGTGCTGGCCATGCCAAGACAAGACATCTTGCTCAGCTGCAGCCTCTTGTTGAACAACTGTCTCTCTGCCAAGCTACACAAACTTGTCCAAGGCTGCACAGGAGAAAGATGGCATTTCAAAGGGCTCTGGATGCAAACTGCCTACTGGGAAAATGTGCATCCCAGTAAGTGGAGCCCAAAGAGCTGAACACGTCCAGACATACCCTGGCCAAAATAAGTACTGGGTGACTTCAGGTTTTTGAGTTTAGAGAATTTGGCAACAGCAATTTCTAGCCTTTTTTTTACCCCCACAACTGGAAGCTATCCAGCATAGCCAAGATCTTCCTGCACACGCCACACTTCCAGAAGCTGGGGATTTTGTAGGTGGGGGGAAAAAAAACAACGCTGTGGGAGGAAAGGAGTGGAGGGTGGTGTGCTGGTAGCCAGCAGAGGCCCAAAGGTCCTGGACAGAAGGTGTTTGAGCTGCACCCCTTCACATGGCAGCCACTCCACCACGTGGACACCTGGCAGCTGTTCCTTGGCTCACTTCTACGCTGGGGCCATCCTAGTTTTGGCGACAGCAGTGGGAAAAGGTGCAGCAATATTCAAAATAAAGAGATGAGAAATTCAGTAGCCATCAGCCTGCTGACCTGTACAAGGGTGCAGGCTGTAGCTTTCCTGGATGGAGGCTGAAGGGCAGCTGGTAGCTTGTCTCAGGAGTGCCCTGATCTTTAGCTGCCAGACTGCAGCCCCTGAGGGTCCCCCAGATCTCCCACCCCACTGGACAGGCAGGAGTGGAGCTGTGCTGCTGCCCCTCCTCTGCCTGGAGCCTGCTGGGTCAACTCCAGCCCCACCCTGAGCATCACCTGGCCCCACAAGGAGGGAGAGGGGATGCAGTTTGCATCCAGTAAGCCGTTCTGAGGCCTTGGGCAGCGTCATGGAGAAATCCCTTGAGGCCATTGCTTAATGCTGACAGCTGGGAGAGGGGCAGAGGAGCCCTGAATGCCGGCAGTGTGAGCAGCAGCCTTTGCTCCCCAACCCCAGCATCCACAGGAGGATTTAAAGGACTCACAGAACTTACTGGCAGGTATTAAAAGTTCACTGGGGCTGTAATAGCAATCTGTCAGCCTGCTGCTAATCCGTCTTGACAGAAACTTTATAAGAAGCTGAAGCGTGTTAAATAGTCCTGGAGTTTAAGCAGAGCAAACGCGAGGAGAGCGGTTGAAAGCAGAGGGTGTTTTCCATGGACCTCTGACCAAGAGCCCGTGGACCAGCTCAGGGTTTGACTCTGGAGGAGAAACAGGAGAGGCATTTTTAGAAGACACCCAGAGAGCAGCACCCTGAGCAGCTGAGGTGCTGTCCCAGGGGCAGCTGGGGCGCGGGCACAATAGCGGCTCTGTGCGCCCAGGGCCGGGGGCAGCACACGGAGGGGTGCTCAGGGCCACCATCTGATGCACCTGCACTCACCTCCCAGTCAAGAATGCAAATAATCCACATCTGCAAATCCTGGGAAACCCATTAGCGCTGAAACTGGATCCGCTCAGCCCACGAGGGGAGTTTGCCCGCGCATCGCTGCGGTTTTGGGGACGGCCGTGTCAGCTGGGTGTGACAGAGCCCTCAGTCTGGGCTGTGACACACAGGTGGAGTGTGGAGAGCTGTGCTTTGTGTCCTCCAATCCATGGATGTGAACAGGCAGCACGACCAGGTGCAGCCTCCTGGAAAAGCAGCTCGGGGGATGTCCCCTGGGACAGGCAGCCCGCTGCAGGAGTGTCACAGCAGTCACCCACCAGTGCCAAACACACCCAGGACACAGCTCAGACTAACAGGACTGCACTGAGGGACAGCTTCCCATTGCTCTCCAGCAGAAAGGTGAGGCTTCCAGCTGCACTGTAGATTTTATTAGGGACCAGCAGCTGAGGTGCCACCTCCAGTGGGTTCCCACACCAGCAACATTGCTGGGGCCAGTTTGTGTGTGTTGGCACTGCTCTCAATACTCCCCGCAGTAGCTTCGCTCTGGAGCAGATGGCAAAGCTCCATCACCATCTCTGTCTTTTGCTGCTCTGTTTCCCAGGGACCTCCTAAGAACTTTTACCTCTTAGCTGAGAGTCCTGCTCCCTCACTGAAGCATCCCACACCCCACCAGGAACAGTTCTTATTAGGCTTTGCTCACAGGAAGAGCCTTGCACACTGTTAAACTCTCAGTGACGGCCTCCAGAGGATTTTTCCAGTCTCACATTCACTACAGCTTGCTGTTGAAAGAGGGATGGAGAGCAAGACTTTCAGCTAGAAAGAAAACTGAAGGACTCTTAGCACCCTGCCAAGACACCTGGATCACAGGCAAATAGATCCAATAAATAACAGCACACCCAGTTTGGAGCCAGCAGAGAAGAGTCAGCAGTAGCAGTAGCACATCTCCTCCACGCTGCAGCACACCACATGTACTTGTGGGTCTCCAATCAGCTGAGCAAAACCCCTGGGGTTCCTCCAGCAGAGAAACCTGTTGGCCAGAAGGACTCAGTAGCAGCCCAGCTACTGAAAAGCCTGGTCTGCTGTGGCTTTGTGAATCCCTCTGGTGGGCAGCCACAGCCTCTTCCTCACACCTCACCTGCAGGTGTGAGATCGTAGCAGTGCTCGCCGACACAATTCCGGCAGCCCGGCGAGGGATGTGCTGCCACTGAAAACTCCCCCTGGAGCAGGAGGGAACTGGAGGACAGATTTATAAATCTCTTCAGCATCCCTTTATGCAAGACCCAGAGAAACTCAACCCCCAAATTACTTTGGCAAGGAGCTGACTTATGGCTGCATAAGCCTGGCCTGAGCAGAAAAGCAAGGTGGAAATATTTGCTGGGAAAGAAAAGGGAAACACCACTTGCCTCGCTGGGAACGCAGAGTGGGACCTGCAAACAGCAGCTACAAAGGGAACACGTGTACTTGGGTGAAAGTTTGAACTCCAACATCTTGACAGATGTCAGCAGGAGCAGGGAGATGCAGACCAGCTAATCAGCTACAAAGCCCTGAATGCTCACTTCTTACAACTTCTTACTAAGGAAGCACCTTGAAACCATCCCAGAGGAACCCACAAACTCGTGTATTTTATTTATTTATTTTTGTCTTTTTTTTTGGTCTTATTATTTTCCTCTCAGCACATTGTCATCATCTTCCCCAGGAGCAGAGTTGCTCCCAAGAAACCAGATCCCCCCCTGGGCACAAAGCACCCTCTGTGCTCGCCCCGATGCTATCGGGAGGGGCTGGCCGGGTGCACGCGGTCAGGCAGCACCTAAGCTCGGGTGGCCCAGGGTTTTGGGATGAAACAAGACTCCTCCTCCTCCTCCTCCCCCAGCACGCCACAGCTTTGAGGCCACGGTGGGGAGGACTGAAAATGCAGCAGCATCTCCTTGGCTTATTCATATTTCACGGGGAAGCTCCGGCCCTGGCTGACACTGCTCTCCACCAGGCGCTTCTGTCAATCCCTTCACGGGAGCCAGCGCTGCCACAAACATTTGTGAGCTCCTCACGAGCTCCTGGCTGGAGGTGAGCTGCTCATATCAACAGCAGACTTTCACTTGGAGGGAAGGAAAAAGTAAGCAAGTCAAGGAAACAGCTGTTAAACTGCAGGAATAATCAATTAAGCGGCAATTTCATCATTTTGAATAAGCTTGCTCGTAATTAAAAGCCTTCTGAAGGAAGTGATTATGCTCTAATTGATGGGAACCGTACAGGCCAGGAAAGAGGCAGAGCAATGGTTTGAACAACCATTTCTGGGGCACGGAATGGGCTGCAGGTCCCACCACTGCTGCCCAGCACATTGCAATTCTTTTGAGGATGGCACCTGCCCTGGGGCTTCTTTGTGGCTCTAGCTCCTTGCCAAAGACTCGCTGATGTTTTTCTCTGGATTCATTGCCCATCTCACCCTCCCAGTTAGCCCAGCCTGACATGGGAAAGCCACTGGTCAAACACCAGCCACGCTGGTGGCTCCTTCCCTGCCGCTGTTTGCAGATGGCTCAGCCAGCTGCTGCTGAGAATTGGCCCCATTTCTCACAGCTTAAATCTGAGGATCCAAACAGGCTTTCAGGTGGTTCACGGTGCCTCTGCTCAGGCCTCCCAGTCTGCCCTGGTGGGACTGCTCCTTTTGTTTTACAGGGAAGTGACCACCTCATCTTCCTTATCCTCCCCAACCACGCTGCTCCCAGCTAACATCCCCTTTTTCATCTCTGCCACATTTGTCACTGTCCTGTGGCCACCACGCCCTGCCTGAGCTTCCCCTCCTGTCTCCAGCTCTGACACCCCAGCCTTTGTTGAAAAAAGCAGTTTTTCCCCCCTGGGATTTGGCTTCACGTGCCCCAGCCCCCAGGTCTTCTGCTGGGATGTCACCGCTCCTTCCTCACCCCTCCGCCTACTCCAGGAGGAGACAGAGCAGCCAACAGTCAGTTATAGCTTCTGGCAGGCTCCAGCTAATCCTTTTGGAAGAGTTTCACCAGCCTCCTCTCCCCAAACTCCTCAGGGGCTCTCCAGTTACTTCCCAAATACCTCCACGCACTCGGCTGCAGAGCCAAACCCTCCAAGCCTGGGACACCAGTGTGAGGTTGTCAGGACAACACAACCAGCCACCCAAGGCACAGGTGTTACGCTGCATCTCCAGTTCCATGATCTCATGCTGCATTTTCCAGGCAGTCCCTGCCTCTTTGAGCAAGAGTTGCTCACTCTTTCCCTTCTCCTCCTCCTCCTCCTCGCTCTCTCATGCACAGCCTCGGGGCTCTCCGTGCTTTCATATTATTTTGAGCTTGTGTTGAGCACAGACTTGTTTCCTCGCAGATGCTCTTGGGAACGTGCAGAAAAAGCCTGAGGCTTGGTGGATACCTCCCTGCACAGCCCCTCCTCTCCCAAGCAGATACTATTGCATCTGTGCTGCGAGGAACAGAGGCCAGAGCTGCTGGGGGGCCAGCTTCAGAGCCCTGAGCTGAGATGCCAAAGCTCAGCTCTCCAGAGTTTGTCTGGGCTCTCTCAGAGTCCTAAATAAGATTGGTTGGGAGCAATTGGTTGGGGCTCTTCGCCCCACTCCAGGCCACCAAATCGATCGGGCTGTAGGGCAGCGCCTTCCAGGGCTCACCACCAGCTCCCCATCCCTTTGCCACAGGGGTTTTCCTCCTGCCACAGATTCACCCTGCCCTGAGACCTCAATCCAAGCCACCAGGCATCCCTCTGAATGAGCCTCCTGTTCTCAGGGTCATCAGAGGGGAAATCTGATCTCCCCTCTGAAGCGGCAGCTCCCAGGGCCCGGGGCAGCGGGAATCTGCTGCTCCTCACCCAAAGTGCCGTCGGTATTTGATCACTCCCAGTGTTTTGACATGGTTTGCAGTCGGATACGCTCGTCCTCAGCCTGTGAACTCCAAGGTGTCAATCAGGCAAGCACATGTCAGCCTCCACAGCGGTGCCTAGGAGGTCTACAGCTGACAAGATAACCTTTTCATGACCAACACAGTTGCCACTTGGAGGAGTGGAGACAAGAATTTGGTCTGATCTCCAACAAGATAAGGAGCTGTTATTCGCCTTTTTTACACCTGAGGAGCTTCTAACCCTTTTATTGCCTTTCCATCCCAAGTCTTCACCGTTTCATAAAGAGGTTTTTTGCTCCTTTTTCAAATAAATTTTTCATGCAGGTGACCAGCAGTGGAAGAAAAGACTTAGAAAATGCAGCTTTGGACAGCTGGTGTTACCTGGGATCTTGCTCACAGACCTACCATAAAGCCAAGTGGTTTGAGTCTTATCATGTGTCACAAGACAAGTGTTTTCTAATGGGTGGCATTAAGTGTCCAGAAGAGTGTCAGTGTAGGTATCAAACATCTGGTAATTATTTCACTCTGGAAAGGTGACAGGAACAACCAAAGCTTTGGCATTTTCACACAAAAAAAAAAAAACCCACAAAAAAACAACCAATGAAGCAAACAAAACACAGAATTTGTCTCCTCTCATGTCGAGCTCCAGAAAAGGACCTAGCCTGTGGGTTCCTTGGGATCCAGGCCCTCTCCACCTCCCACGTGCAGAGAGATCACCCATGGGTGTGGGCACATGAGAAGCTCTCCTGCAGGTTCTTCTCCCCCAGGACATGCCCACATCACACCAGACAGCAGCCCCCAAACGCCCAGGGCAGCAAGAGGCCGTGGTCTGGGCTTCCCACACGGCTGTGTCCTCACTGCACCAGCATCTTGGTGGGGTTTGGGGCTTCCTCCCACCCACACCAGCTGGCAGGAGCCAGCACAGCTCTGCTGACTGCAGCTACGTGCTGAGCCAGGCCACTCAGAGCAAGGCAAGGCTCCAGCCCTTCACCTGGAGGTGGTTTTCCTAGACAGCAAGGTCATATCCTCCCAGGAAGGTTGTTTCCTCCAGCTCCTGCACTGGAAGTCTCCAACAAATACCCAAAAACCACCACCAAGACTCAAATACCCAGCTGCATTACCCAGCACGGGCCAATGCCATTTTGATTTTCACTCCAGGCTGCATCTGCCACGAGCTCCTGAGCCATCCATTCACAAAGAGCAGGTTAATTAACATAATATCACTCAGAGCTGGCTGCCTATCAGTATCATCTAATCAGTGTCCTCAACTGACAAGAAATCTCTGACTTGATCTCTCCTTGGCCACCGAGCAGTGCCTGAACAGAAGCAGCTTTGTTTGGAGTCGCTGGAGACACAAAGGTCAGCTCCCGACCCATTCCTGGCATTGCCCTTGCCTTGGAGAGTGAGGTAGAACCTGTTTTCGTGTCAGACCTTGCTCTTTTCTTCCTGCCTTTGACAAGAAGGTATCGTCTGTCCCAGGGAGCCGCTCCCCAGCTGCCAGCGGGCTCAGACATGGTGTGGCAAGGCAGCCCCACAAAAGGACATCCCAGGGGGACAAACCAAGGGACACCTGACAACCCACCCACCACCTGCAGAAGATAAGGCCCAGCCAGTTCTGCTTTGGCAGGATCCATCCACACCCTGAAATAAGGGACAGGAGGATATGAAATCCAGATGACAGGAGGACCCACATCTGCTGCTCCATGGCAAGATTGCAAACTGGGCTCACGTTCGAGCACAGGGCCAACTGGCAGAAGAACAGGTTTAAAAACCACGAATTCTCCCAACTTTGTTAGACAAAAATCTGCCCTCACCCGCAATTCTGCTCCTTTCCCCAAATTACATACTCTATATAATAATTTTATACATATGCCCACATTTGCATCAAGAGACTGTTATTATAGGGTGTCATTACATTTTTACAAGATTTTAAAAGTAGGCAACTAGTCTGCATGACACGGGGGTTTTTATTTAGGGGGAAGCAATTTAGCAAGTGTAAATTGGCAGCTGGGCTGATGAAAAAACCAGGCTGATGCACCTGAGCATTTTTCAAACAGGAAATAGCTGTGGGTGGGGAAGACAAACCTTTTCTCTTTTAAACATTAATAATAAACTCCCACAAATTTAAGCATGACGTTTTAAGAAGTATCCGAGGGAGAGGAGTTTTTGAGGCAGTTTTAACAACCATTAAGGGAAACCTATTTTTACACTGCAAGCTTGGGTGGTGTTAACCCAATTGCCTAGAGCTGATCCTACAAATCATGATGGTTTTGTGGGCCACGGCAGCTCCTCCAACACCACCTATAATCCACCTCCCCCAGATCTGCCCTCTTTTCCACACAGCACCAGCCAAGTATTTCTCCAAGCCCACCAAGCCCAGTGTGAGAGAAACCTCAAGCCATAATTTCCCCAACCTGTCCACCACAAGTCCAACCCTGTTGCTGTCTTGAAACAGAGCAAAAACCCAAAGCCACCCAGGCAATCCAGGCTGCTCTTGGGCTGCTCTTTTTTTTTTTTACAACTTGGAAAATAAAAATGACAAGTTTTCTTCTTAGGGTCATGTTATTTTAGAATTTTTTTTTATTTTTTTTTGGCAGGTTGGACTTAGAAAACATTTCCTACCCCAGGAGCTGCAGAGCAGGGACTGATGATGGGCAGGAAGGAGCACACCTTGAACAACTCAGAAAAGGAGCTGTGGATCCCCACTTGCTGGCATATTCATGGAACCTCTCTGTGTCTGGGAGCTGTGGTAAGAGCAATTCCTTTTGGGAAACACCTGCACATAGCTTTAAGGCAGTCCTAGCATGGAGTTGCTCGTGGTCCTGATATGGAGGGCTGGGGCTCATGAAGGGCTACTCCAGGTGAGAGCTTGGTGAAGACCCCCAGGAAGCCCTTCTTTGCCACTGTGGGTGGGAGCCAGAGACAGCTGTCTCACCTTCCAGACCCACCAACCTCTGCCTGTTGGCCACAGAGGACACTCCAAGGGCCACTTTAGTCCCAGACCACAGAATATGATGGGACCCCAGCACAGGCTGCCCAGAGAGGCTGTGGATACCCCACCCCTGGAAGTGTTCAAGGCAAGGTTGGATGGGGTTTGGAGCAACCTGGGCTACTGGAAGGTGTCCCTGCCCATGGCAGGAGGCTGGAACTGGATGGTCTTTAAAGTCCCTTCCAACCCAGACAATGATGGGGTCTGCGATTCTGTGAACATTTGATATGGAAAACCCATCAAGCAAAAAACTTCTGACAAGACCTTGCTGCCATCAGAGATGACTCAAACCTTTCCCTCTCCCAGTCAAGAGGACACAACCACGCAAGAAAACACCAGGCTTTTTTTTTTTTCCTTTTTTTTTTTTTTTTTTGTTTCTTCAACAGAGATTATTTTCTTATTTACTTATGGGTTTTTTTTTTTGTCTTTTTAATTTCATCTTGGTGCGTGATTTCTGACAGTGCTGTCAGAAAATCAGCCACCTCCAGACCCTGCTACATTCAGTGTCAGACCGGACAGTGGCGACGAGCCAGTGTTTTGAGCCTCACAGTCACTTGCACGTCTCTACGGGTTGTCGCTTACATCGCTCGTGAACAGCAGCACAAAAGGACACAACGCATGAAAACGAGAGTGGGGATGAGGTGAGGGCCAGCTGGAGGCTCGACCCCAAGGAGAACTTTCCCCAGGTTCCCAGAGTTCTGGCAGGGACGAAGCTGAGCGCGGGGTGGGAAAGGCAGGGCTGTCCCTCCTTTCTGCTTCCTTGGGCTGCAGCGTTTCCCGGTGCCAGGACACCAGCTCACACCGGCCTAGCACCCAGATTTGGGGACATGGGATGGGGTCACAGGTGTAGAAGCATGGCTGAGCCCTGGTGGGCTGGGATGTCCAGCATGTCCACCCCACACTGACCTCCTGGACACGTCCAGCAGTGGGGACAGGACCTGGCCACCACGCTGCCCCCATCAATCTGCTGGCATAAAGCAGGTTTCTGGACCCAGCTCCGCTCTGTGCTTCAACTGCACCTCGAAGCCAGTGGGGCAACCTGAGAACACCAAAAATAACCAACCCCAAAACCCAAACCTGTCGCCTGAAATGAACTGATGTCCCTTCCCTGCCACTGGGCTTTTGCAACCTAAACATAACGTTTATAAAAAGTAAAATTATTTCCTCTTATAACTTAAGTGCATTGAGTATTTTCCTTAAATATGGTTCACACTGAAAATAAAGTTACTTTTGCTGTACAGTAAATTTCTGATAGACTTAGAAATAAACTTTTTTTTTTTTTTTTTTTGTTGATACAATCTGGCGGGCGTGGCCGTGCAGCGCAACACTCCCGGCCACACGGCTCTGCACGCAACACGCGTGCGTGCCCACACACACACACATCCACACACACAGCCCCATCCTCAGGAACAGGGGCAATGGTAGGGGTTTCTAGCTTTCTATATTCGCATGGGAACATCTATCTTAAAAGTCCCTACGTTTAAGCAGCGGGCACTCAAACTGGTTGAGGGAAGAGAAGAGGGGAAAAAAAACAAACCCCTGCGGCGACGTTTTCCCCTCGTGCTTCCCCAAAGTGTTGTCAGCCTTCCAAATTTCAAAGGCCAGCAGATGCTGCAGTTTTCTCCATGAGGACTGGCAGTTTGCTCTTCCTAAAGGTGGGATTCAGCGCTGGGATGCTCCTACGGGAGAATCCCCCTTCCCCCTGCCGCAGTGAGAAATTTTTGTCTCCCCCTTTGAAATTTGAAAATCCACCAGCCAGCTGCAAAAACCACTCCTGTCCCTAATCCTAGGCTCCTAAGAGAAACATGAAACTATGCAACCCATAACTTAACTCGCTCCTTGGGAATCCCAAGCTACAACATTATTTGACGGCGTCCCAGCAGCATCACTCCCCTCCCTCCCAGCCCCGGGGAGCTCTGCGGCCCCTCCTGGGGGGACCACGCTGCGCTCAGGAGGTGAAGTAGGAGTTCTGCATGGAGTACAGGTGGTCGATGGGGTTTCCCACTCGTGCCTGGAGCGGCCCTGCGTCTGCTGTGCCCAGGAAGCAGTCCCCCAGGTTGCTCAGTGAGGTATCGTCGCTGTCCAGGTCGTGGAAGAGGGGCTCGGCACCTTGGGAAGCAAGGAAGGGACAGAAGGAGATCAGAGCCTGCTTCCTCCTCCAGCACCTTGACAGTGCCTGGTACCCTCAGCTTTTGCAGTGATGCCTTAGGATTTTAGCTTTACTATTTTTCAGATCCTGTACTGCACTGGTGCATGACTCTAAACTCCATGGAAAGTGTCAGCTCCTGTCTCCACATTTTGGTCAGACAGAACAATTCCTTTAGGCCTGAGACTCAAGAACACCCTACTGCTTCAGGCCCTGAAAAGTATCAGCAAAAGTGAATTGGGGAGGAACAAACTGGGGGTAAATTACTTCATTACCTGAAGCTGTAATTGGAGAATTAACCCCTCATATGCAAATGGACCAAACTTAACAATTGTCAAAAAAACTCATGACCATCCATTTTGGGTATTGCCAAAAGGCTTCATCTCCCCTTAATGTACTTGAAGGCCCTTCATTAAATATATCCCCTTTTATCCTTTTAACTTTGCCCTCTATTTCTAACTAAGCCCAAAACAGGCATCAGTAGCATGAAGTATTTAGGGGTGATGAGACCCCACCACAACCCAGCATCTCTTTGAAGGAGAGGAGGCCAAGAGGCCATCCCCAGAGCCCTACCATAGGGGTGCATGTGGTCTCCAGGCATCTGGGGCGGGGTGAGCCCTTGCCGGAAAGGGTCGGAGCCGTAGACACTCTGCTCCATGCCCAGCAGCTGCTGGGGCGGGGGCAGAGCCGTGTAAGGGTTCAGCATCCCCTCCAGCCCTGTGCTGCCGCCCCCGCCGTTTGTCTGGGCTGCAAGATAAGATCAAGGTAAGGTCAAGCCATGGCTGCTGCTTTTTGGGTGGCTGAGCTCCGCTGGGAAGCCTGGAGAGGGCTGGGAAATAGGGAAAACCAAATTGTTGTACCTGAGCTCAGGCGCTGTGTGTTTTGCTGGTCCTGCTGCTGCTGCTGCTGCCTCCTGGCGAGCTTCTTCATCTGGGAGAGAAGAAAGGGAAAAAAAACCAGGATGAAATCATCCCCCTGGCCAAAGCCAGGAGGGAGGGAGCCCCAGCCATGGATGCTGGCACCCCTTGTACCCACCTTGGCTCGCTGGTTCTGGAACCAGACCTGCACCACACGGACGCTCAGCCCCGTCTCTGCTGCCAGCGTCTCCCGCACCTGGGGGAGAAGAGTGACTCTCAGCTCACTCAGCTTGTCAGGGGCACTTTAGGAAGGGTCAGATCAGCCAGGCCAAGTCCATGCTCAGCACCCAGGACATCCCCAAGAGCTGGAGGCAGCTGGGGCCCTTCTCCCCATACCTTTCTGCAGGGCTTGGAGGAGACCTCAAATGATGCCTTGAATGCTCTCCGCTGCTGCGTGGTCAGGATGGTTCGTGGCCTCTTGGGCCGTTTGTGATCCTTCCCATCCTCAGTGCCCTTCCCCGAGGCCTGGCCCAACTTGCAGATGCTGTCCTCATCATCACTTTTGCCTAAGGATGACAAAAAAGCAGGTCCTTTACAGACAACAGGCGGCACACGCCATCTCCAGCACGGTCAAAATAATCCCAGAGATTTAAAACAAGCTGGTGTTGGTGGGGATCTTGTTCTGAGTATGTGGGAGTCAAAATAATCTGAGAGATTTAAAACAAGCTGGTGTTGGTGGGGATCTTGTTCCGAGTATGTGGGACAAGCTGAGGTTTGGGACTGGCTGCCCTATGGCAGCTCAGAGAGTGGGGTGTGGGGGAGAGCTACTGCTGACTGCTCAGCCAGCAGATGTGCTTTTGGGTTCTTCTTTTCCCCAACAGTGTGAGCAGCTGCAGTGTGAAACCCTGGGACAGCTGATTTTCCCTCCACCAGAGCCAGATCTCTGCCTGCTTCACAGGAATTTCCAGCCAGGCCACAGCTGGGGGCACATCTGGACACAGACACACAGGTCACATCCACGTGAGGGACCAGAAGTCATCAAGGACCAGTGTGTGCCCCTGGACAGCCCAGTTGGAGACAGAGATTGGGTCCCTCTGCCCAGGCAGAGCAGGCTGGGGGAGGTCAGGGTGAGCAGGGATGCTCTGAGACCCCTCACAAACACCCTCTGACCTCCCCTACCATGGAGGACAACCCCATTTAGAGCAGACTTGTATTCATACATAGAAAGCAGCACCTTCCTGCCTGTTATTCCCTTCTTTCTGTGGAGTTTTAAATCTCCCTGGACAGAAAGCCAGGGTCTTCCAGCCTTCACCCCTCAGGTATTCACTGTGATGTGCTGCTCCACTGCATTCCCAGGCACTGGGATGCATCTCCCTGCTGCTCTCCACCACTCAAGCACGGAGCTTTTGGGTGGGAAGTGGACAATGCCTCTTCTTCATTTACTGCTGATGACCTTGCTTGCTCACCACTGCTGTGATGCAGGTTTGACAGCACCTTCCCTCTGGCTAGCTATAAATCACAGCCTTTTCCAGCAAGTTCCTGCACTGTTCACTTGGGAATGATAATGGAGGTGCTGGTTTGATACGGAGGCAAGGCTGTGCTTGAACCAAGTCCACGCCAGGGCTGCCGTGGCTCTGGGAGATGGGGATGGACCAGGGAGTGTGAGCCTGGCTCAGGGTGAAAACAGGCCAGCTCCAACCCCATGGCAAGAGCTAAACATGGATCATACACACCAGAAAGGTTCCTGTCCAACCCAGGTGGGAGTGAGGAAAGACTGGAGCAGATCTCCAGGGCGAGGGGAGGCAAAGATCCCCGTGGAGCAGCAAGAATGCTCTCAGGCACCAGTTACCTCTGCTCTCCACACTACTGGGCTCTCTCCTGGGTTCCAGCCAACACAGGGATCTTCCCTGATAGGGGAAGGGATGGACATTCCCTGGGAGGGATGGGACAGGGAGAGCTCTTCATGCTGGCAGTCCCCAAACAGCCAGAAGCTGGGTCTGTCCCCTGGGAATCAGAAATCTGGGAATCAGAGCCTTGCTGCTGCTCGAGCTCCCCTCTCAGCACATCCATGACATTCCCACACCAACAGGGAAGACAAACTGCAGTTTCCTTGCATGTCCCAGCCCGAGGGATGCCACCCTCCGGCATCTCAGAACCCCAGAGAGGGGAGGCCCAAGCTGTGGGGCCTCTGATGGGGATAAGAGCAGTGGCTGCTGATGCTGCTGCTGCCTCCTCAGTGCCAGGTCCCTGTTCTGCCAAGCTGCTGGCTTTCCTGAATGCTGAAGGAGTTTAATTTTGATGGAAAGGTAGAGATTTTTACAAGTCATGGGAGAAGGAACGTCAACTGGTGCCCAAACCCGTTTGCACCCAAGGGTGAGGTCAGCACCCCTCTCCCCTCCAGCCCAGGAGGGGCAGAGCTCAGCATGGCAGAGCTGATGGGCTCCATCGAGTCCACGATGCTCAAAACCCACTCCAAGGGGGGAAAACCCGCTCAGAGCAGCCTCTCCAAGCCCTCCCCCCGCCAACACCTGCTCCCCAAATCCCTCCCAGTGTCAAAGGGAAAGAAGGAAAAGTGAAGCCGGATTTGGCGGGGTATTACTTTTAATTAACTCTCCCTTTCAAGCCTTTCCCCACTGAGGAGGGGGGAGAAATTAATGAGTGTCTGGGGCTGCCCCTGACGTCACCTGGGAAGGGGCTGGGGCGATGGATATTGTGCAGCGTGCCCTCGCTCCGACCTGGCGAGCCCACATCCCGCCGCCGGGGCCAGGACATTCCTCGCTCAGGAGGATTTAGGGAGAGGAGAAACGTTAGGACGCTTTTAATTGGAAAGCAGGGTCCTCTTTCAGAGGGGCTTGTTTACTTAGGCTGGGCGGCGGAGGCTCGGGGGAGGCAGTAATTGAAGCGAGGGTTTGGGAGATTACAGACAACATATGGCTCGCTTTTTATCTGCGCTTTCTCATAAAGTGGCCCTTGGTGTGTGGGGGAGGGAGGGAGAGAGGGTGGGGGGCTTCAAAGCAGCCAGGGGGGGACAGGGGAGAGGCTGGACGAGCTCATCACATGCTGCTGGTGGTGGTGATGGAGAGGGGATGCTGCTCTGGTGTGGGGGCAGTGGGGTCTGGGGGATGCAGGAGGATGGGGAGAAGCCACCACACACTGGGCATCCACAGGGGATGGGTACCTGGATGTGTCATTGTCCCCAGAGCCATGCAACGTCCCAAGACAAACCTGGCAGCCACCAAAAGCAGCCAGGGATGGTGGTGGGGCCAAGCTATGGGGTCTGTGGGGAGATGGAAAGGGAGAAGGGCTGGGACCCCCCAGTCAGAGGCTGCCAGGCCATGTCAGGGGCTTTGGGTTAGGTTTCTGATCAGCCAAGGGGTTGCCTTGCCCTTTTGACTCCCACACTGGCCCTTCACATCCCTCAGGTCTCAGCTGGAGTTTCCACCAAAATAAGTCTTTCCCCTGGAGGTTTTTGCTAAGCTGAAGCTCTTGGTTTGGCCGGAGCTGCTGGCAGCAGGGCTGGACCACGGGCTGATGGGGAGGAACAGCTCCCCAACCTTTCCCCAACTGCCCTTTTCCCCCACTAGGAACAAACCCAAACCATTGTGGCTGATCTGCTTTCTCTTCTGCGTGACATCTCCTCATTGGTTCCTATTTGAACTGAAAAGGGTTTCCATATCCCAGAGGGAAAAAAAATAGCAATTCTTCAATCAGTTAAGGACTTTCCCAGGGCTAAGGGAAGAGGCAGCCCCGGAGTGCTGGATCCTCCTGCACTCCTGCCTCTCCAGCTCCTCCAGCGCTGCACCATCATTCACCAGCTCCCCCCAGCCACCTCCTCCCGTGGGCTCACTCTCATTTTTAAACATCCCCACTGTTAATTGCAAAGGACTTTTTTTGTCCTGAGCAAGCAGGGTTGCAGAGCTCACACAGAACCCACACAGGCAGCGCTGCAGGACTGATGGGCTTTCGCTGCAGAGGAGCACAATATTAAAGAGAAATACAGGCTTTGGGCAAGTTTTGCTCCGTATCTTCTACAGAAGCCATCCCCACCCCTTCACAAATCTTCTCCCAGCTACAGCACTCCAGTGACAGAGAGCACTGGGCTTTGTTGTGTCCAGGCTTCACACTTTAACAACACACTCCTGATCCTGATTTCTACTGTTTTTAAATCCAATACTTTGCTCCAGCAGGGAAAAGGCAGCTCCACTTGCCCACCCCTCCTCCCCAGAGCTGCTGGCAGCCCTTTCCAGAGAATTTCAAAGGTAAATCCTTTCCCTCCATAAAGCAGATTTTTCCCCAGTGAGGGATTTTAAGGGGAATTGAGAGACTGGTGAGGAGCAGGGCTCTGTGGGGCTGGTGTTATCAGGAGGATTTTGGCTAGCAGATCATCAGATCATTTCCACCCTCCCAGTCCCCAGTGCTGGGATTTCTTACTAAATTTGTCTTCCTGGGAAACATTTGGGTTTAATTTGCATTGACTGCAGATAGATTATTTTAATGCTGGTCTGATGCTCTGGGCAGCCTAACCTGGCTGTGACACCCTGGTTGGAGCAGGATTCCAGCCAGTGTCACCTCTCCTGCAGCGCCCTGCAGTGTCCCCACAGTGTCCCCATGATGGGTCAGCAGGCTGGTTCTGGCCATCAGAAGCCTCAGAAGCTGCTGGGGACACGAGGTTTGCAGACTCCCTGCCGCCGGCTCGTGTTTCAGCTCCGTGCCTCAGTTTCCCCTTGCTCTTAAAAGGGGTGACTACAGCAGAAGCAGCTCACTCCTTGTTCTCAGCCTCTCCAGAGCCCCAGGCAGGGACAGTGAGGCACAGGGGTGGGACACAGGTTTAGCCCGAGGTAGTCAGTGGCCAGCTCTCCCTCCCACACCCGGGGAAGCTGCACGCCCCTTGGACAAGGCCAGGAGCACAAACCCCTACAGGAACGATCCCTTATGGGGTGGGATGGTCCACAGAGCATCCTCCAGCCCCGCAGCCCCTCACTGCTGATCTCACTGCTCAATCCCTCACCACCAGCTGGAGGATCCAATGGTGCTTACAGAGCTTATCCCCTCACACCAAAGGGCAGAAGTTCAGGGCAGCGAGCCCAAACCTCACCTCCAGACCCCTCCAGAGGCCTGGGAGCGGCACCAGCCAGGGAGACGCCGGGCGCGGGCGGCCCCTTACCAGAATCCGACAGAGCCGGGCTCACCAAGCTCAGCAGCTCCCGCTCCTTCTCGTAGTCGCCCTTACAGAGGAGCTGCCCCTCCTTCAGCACGAACTCGTCGCCCTTCTGCAGGCGCCGCTCACAGACGCAGCAGCAGAAGCAGTGCAGGTGGTAGACGCTCTTCTGGGCGCGCATCACCAGCTCGCTGGGCGCCACGGCCTCCAGGCAGCCCGCGCACTTCACCGCGAACAGCCTGCGGGACAAGCAAGGGGACAGCCCGCTGTGACATCCCACGGGTGCTGGGACAAGGGATGGGGCACCCCACGGAGGGGAGATGGGCCACGGGCATCTCCCGTGTGGGGTGTGGGGTTGAGTTGAGGGGCCAAAGACAACGGTGCGGGGACGGCGGACGCGTGCGCTCGCCCGGTGCCGATGGGGGGATGCTGCTTTTGGGTCAGCTTTAGCAGTTTTGGGGCTTACCAGGTGCTGGCTATGAATATGGCCAAGTGATGAAGAGCCCAACATCACAGATGCTCCAGGTGAACAAAAAAAAAAGGTACCAAACCCAACAGCCCAGGTACTGCCAGCACCACCAGACAGCACCACTTCCACACGGGTTTCATCAAGCCAGCTCCACATCTCACCTCCCTCCAGCTCATGCCTGGACCCAAGGAGATCCTGGAGACAGCAGTGGGGTCAGGGAGCTCGTCTGTGCCTCTCCACAAGCACCCACAGAGAGTATCCCCACCCTCCCTCACCCACAAACCACCCCATGCCTCTGGCCTGGGTCACCCCATCCCCACCTGCAAACCCATCAGGAATGTCTAATATATCATAAAAATCTCCAAGACAGCATCCCTGGGGTTAAGGCCAGTGCCAGACTGAAGACTTGACGCGTCAAAAGGAAAAGGAAAAGCTCAGCTTGTTCCTTGACATTGATGTGACAGCGTTTGAGGCATCCCTAATTAAACCATTCCCAGGTTTCAAGACTCTGGCTTTAGACTTAAAAGCCAATAATAATAATAACAACAGCAATAACAGTTTAGGTTGGAACAGAGCTTTTCTGAGTTTAAACGTCCCTACTGATCAATGATTTACAGCTGGGGGAAACTGAGGTGAGGAGAGCAGAGGTGGCAGGACCAGTGTTGGCTTCAGAGCACTTTGGAGGCAGCTGGAATTAACCTTAGGGCCAGATATTTTCAGTAAATGGGATCACCAAGAGAGAGGTTTGAAGGTATCAAACCAGAACCTCTTTGCCACACCCAGATATTTGACTTCTTGGCTTGGACACAGTGTAGGAAAAAAAACCCACTGTTTACCCAGTCTCGTCCGAAATATCTGTGGGAACTGGACATTATTATTCCCCTGTCTTGGTGACTTTGGCCCAGAAAGAGAAGTCAAAAGTCAGCACACATCCTGCAGAGGTTACCTCCGAGCTTTCAATCCTTTTTTTATTTCTTATGGCTGTTACAAAAACCCAGATAGGAAGGAAATGTGCTGAATCAGCCCCGTTCTGACAAGCAGAGGACCAGATATATGCAAAACCCTCATGGGAAAACCATCAGAAAATGGGGATTGCTTGAAAAAGCGCCTGCTCCCTCCCAGGTTTCCCCCAAAAAAGCATTGGCAAGCACAAGGGTCTGGTGCAACACTCTCCCCCATGCCAGCCAAATCCAGGCCACGCTCAGCAAAAGGTGGCATTCCCAAAGAAGAAGGAAAGGGGTGTTATAAAGCTTTTATAAAACGCTGTCGTCACCACAGAAAGTGAGAAACCACCAAATAAAATGTAGAGGTTAGGGAGTTTATAATTCCACGCATTGCCATTAGTAGCTTTTATTTCTCTACATTCAGCTTTAATTCCCCGAGTTTGCCGACAGCTGTCTGTCCCTAAGATGTATTTCCAGCATCCCTAAGAATGCCCTGGGAAGAGAGGGATGTGTATTCCCTTGAAAGCATCCCTTCTGAAGGGTCATTTTTTTTTCTTGTTCCAGCTCCAGCGTACACTGGCTGGCGTTAATATTTCTGTAGTCGCTTCATCTTTAATTATGTCTTTTTTATGTCAAAGTGGAGGCTATTTGTATTCGTCTGGCAGCACATTCTCATCCTGTTTAAATGATGTTTAAGCCCTACCTGTTGGGATTACCAACTGCTCTCAGTAATAAAATATTGATAAGGTATTACATTACAGACATCCAGGAATAAGTGTGCCCAAAATTTGTGTCACTCATCAGAGAGCCACAAACCTTTTGCCAACCAGGCACAGCAGCACCAAGCCAGCAGTGGATGTTTCCAAGCCCAAAGCGTGCTGCACAGCAGGAAGGTGTGAGATTTAGGTAAATGGCTGCCTGATATCAGACACTTAAAGCCATTCTTAGGTGGCTGAATAAACGATTTTATTTCCAATGCTGTTCAGTCCAGGTGTCTTTCACTGCCCACTGCAGGACTCCCCCGTCCCTGGGCAATGGGAGCTGCAGAGAAATCCACATAAAACCTCTTCCACAGTATGAAACCATAAAGAGCTCCTCATAAACACACAATAAACGGAGACCTCAGGCACTAAAAGGTCACAGGCAGAAAAATTACAGGTAGTAATGGAGAGAGTGCAAAGGGTCTTGTTGGAATCCCAACACCCTTGAGACCCAGACTGTAGCAGCCACTCTGCAGGGACCAGGGAATAACATGGATATTGCATGGATAACCCCTCATATAGATAATTCCACACATGGATAACCCCACACAGGGATAGCCCCACACATGGATGCTGCCCTTTGGGGACAGCCCCACACAGGGCACAGATAACCCAGCTGGAACTCCCCTGCTCAGCCTGAGATGGGGCTGAAGGAAAATTTTCTTGCAGCACCAGGTCTAAGAATTAATTTAACATTTTAGCCTGAGATACAACAGCCTGGATCTGGCGAGATCTCTGGGACCTTCAGCTCCATGCCCAGCTCTCTCCTGCTTCACTCATGGCATCTTAGGAGTGCTTTAGGTTCTCAGTAGGGTTTTTTTCCCCCCCTCCATAACCTGTGGTCCCAAATCTAAGCCAGGCCTGAGTGGCAGCACTGGATTTGTTCAGCCAGGTGGGAAGTGCTCAGGGCACCAGACAGCACTGGGATGCTTGATGGAGAACCAGGCTGCCATCAGCAGCTCAATAAACACCTCATTGAAGCACTGACAGTGAGTATTTGTAAATAAAACCAACACACTCGACTTTGGGAGGAGCTGGAACCAAAAGGTAGTGATGTGAGCAATTTCTATCACCACACATAGCCTTTTGTGTCTGATCTTTAAAATATTCCTGCTCTTGTTTTGATTAATTTGCCTTTTAAGTTTAGGTCTCTTTTGGAACGACAATCTGCAGTTTTGAGGCCAAAAGGGGCTGGTGGTGGCTTTCAAGAAAATCTTGAAGCAAAACATCTGGGCATTTCCAAAAGGAGTCCCACCTCTCCATGCCATTCCTATTGCCCAGCAAAGCATCCCAGACCTCTCCTTTGGTGTTCCCCATCCACGCAGCATCACCAAAACCCAAAAAAACATCGACACACGGCCAAAGCCACCTCTGGGATGCTGCATCCCGTGTCCCATGCTTTCCCAGCGGAGCCTCCACCGCCTCTTTCCCCCTTTCTTTGGAGGTGGCAGGCTGAAAGGGGCCGTGATTGACGGGTGCTTCCCGGCTGCTGTCTGTCTGCGTGCCCCGCATACAAACGCGGCCCCGCCGAGGCTCCCGGGGCGCCGATATTAAATCATGACGGACAAATCTCAATCGCTTTGGGTTGGGGCGGCAGGGAAGGTGAGGAGGCTCTGCTTCCCTCCCTGCCAAGCACCAGGGATGTGGTGAGAGGGGCAGCCCCTGGTGATCCCACGCTGGCACCATCCGCAGGGATGCGGGGTTTTCCGATACACCTGTGCAGAAGCGTGCACAGCCCACCCCGTGGGATCATGGCAGACCCTGGGGAACACGTCTGGAGGTGCTGGGAGCTCCAGCCTGGCCACTCAGAGCCATCTCCAAGTGATGAATGCCACCAGGGCCATGAGCCTGGCGTGGGGATGAGCCAAGGGCCCAAGGTTGGCGGGAGGAGGCCGGTGGTGAGTGCCAGCAATGAGCCACAGGGTGCCAGATTGAGCTGTCTCGGAACTTGGTCATCTTCTCACTCGCTGCATCATCAGCACCGGGGCCTCAAGAGGCTGGAAGTGGAAGAAATGCCACTTGCTGTCAACCCTGCACCCGTGGCTTGGGAATGAGCCACTGCCCTGTTGCTGCTGGGCTCACCCTGTCCCTGCTCCGGCCCTCGTGGAGCCAAAGGAGGAGGCAGAGGCCATGGACCATGGCCAAGCAGGAATGGAGATGGTGAAAGTGAGGGTATCCCCCAGCTGCCAGCCACGGGGCACCACGTGGACCCTTGGCCCTGGCAGGAGGGGTGCTGAGACCCTGGGAGCGGCTGGGAAAGAGCTGAGCCCATCTCGGAGCTGTGGAGAGCAGGGCTGGCACATCCTGGGGATGGGAAGCACAACCCAGAGGGCAACTGCGCACCAACCATCCCAAACACCTCCAAACCCACTCTGTGTCTCCAGGCTCCCAAGCTGATGGAGGAAAGCACCAGCAGCCACCCTCACTCCCCTCCCTGTGCACCCCAAGCCCTCAGGGAGCTCTCCAGTGGGACAGAGGAAGGATGTTTTCCCCGGGGCTCTTCTCCTGACCCTTCCCCGTCTCCCAGCTCCCTTCCCCCCCCACCCCGAGGCGGACAAGTGTTCGCTTTACTGCCTGGCAACGGGGCCGGGGCTAAGCTTGCTAAAATATGAGTGTTTTTTGGCTGGAGTACCAGAAGGCTGCAGTCCTACAGAGAGAAAAAAATTGAGCACTCCATGCCATGGCTCCAGAAAGGGGGAGAATTAGGTTTCACACCGAGCAGGCTGGACCATGGCATTCTTTAGTTAATGCTTAACAAACGCCCAAACAAAAGCAGCCAACTTCGCTGCATGTTTGTAAAATGTATTCTCAGCAGATTCAGGTTTATTGGAGAATTCACTCGCTCTGCAGCAAGTGGCGTTTTCCTTTTTTTTTATTTTTTTTTTTCCTCCTTTAATTTCCCTTCTCCTCCCTCCCTCCCCCCCCCAAACTCAAGCCCTTCTCATTCCTGCTGCCTGAATGCGTCTTCCAACACTTTGAGGGGACATGGCAACCGGGCTGAAATGGGCTTATTTCACCCCAGGGGCTGATGAGAGCTCGCCCCCATGGCCCTGGGGTGCGACCTGCCCGGGGTTCAGCTGAGCTGCTGCTGCCAACAGGGAGCAGAGAGTCCAAAAAGCCAAGATCTGGCCTCTGGCACATTCACCCCTGAGCACTTGGCTGGTGGCTGTATGCTTTGAGGAGAGCGAGGAAGGGAGGTGAAGCCTGAGAGTCCCATTTTTGGCCTTTCTTCACCTAACCCAGCTCTCCCAGGGCCCTAACCCAGTGGTTCTACCCCATCCAGCATCCCACTGTGCCATGCATTCTCGGAGAGCCCCTCGTGGCAGAGGATGCCAATAAGCACAGCTTGCTCTCAAAGGCAGAGCCACCATGGGGATGGTGAGGTGTAGAGGAGGGGGCAGCCCCAGCTGGGGACCCAGAGGCTTTGAAGAGGTTAAATTATGGGGTCCATGCATCCCTGAGGGAGCTCCTGCTCTGCTGCAGGTACCTGAGCAGGCCCCATGTCCCCACCCTGGTCCCACACAGAGGACAGGGGTGATGAGGAGCAGGCTGGGGAGCTGGTGGCAGAGAGGGAAAGCAGGGGGAACAGAGGAGAGGGGGCTGATGCTGGGCTGTTCATCCCTCCTCCTGCTACATGGGAACTATCCAAGCTTTCCCAGGAAAGGGCACCTTCGCCCCTGACTCCTGGATGGGGTCCAAAAGTGGTCACTTAACACCTCCTGGACCCTCCAGAGACCACGGCGTGACACGCAGGGGCACCGCTACAATGATGGGGTTAAGTAAACAGACAAACGAAGCCTTCCCAGCCAGCAGCCGCTGCCAAAACACACCAGCAACCCTTCCCTGAGCCCAAGGAAAAAGGTCGAGCAAGTGCATATCTTCCCAGGCTGTTTTGTGTTGCTCCATTGCTGATCAAGGGCACACTAAGAAGACTTTCACCAACAAGATCCTCCAGCAGCTGATGGCTCTGTCCCCACTCCAGGAGCCTGATAAAAACCCTCTGCTCAACTGCAGGAGTGGCCAGAAAGTGATCTCCTGGGCAAGGCCAAAAGGCCAAGACCAAAATGCTGCTTTTTCTCCCCATTTCCCTGAAGGTCTGTTCTTTTTTTGTGTCCCCCCACCCTCAATAACAGCATCAGACAGGGAGTTTGGTGCCAGCACCGATGGAGCAGCACGTTTTGGAGGCAGGAGGGACGCAGGTAGGAGTGGGAGAGGCACACACAATACCACATCTGAGCCCAAATGCCATCCCAGTGAAGCCAACCCAAGGATCAATCCCATGCAGCCCACAGCCCAGCAGCTCTGCATCCAAACCATGCATCTCCCACCAAGCTGAATTTTGAGCAGCGACCCCCCTCAACCCCCCCCTCCCCTCCCCATGCCCCCAAGAAAACAAGGATAATTGAAAAACCACAATATCACTAGTCAAATTTAATATTGAGAGTGAGTGAGCGGGAGCCAGAGGTCAGAATTAATTACACCCCACCATATTTCAGCACGCTGCTGCAGCTCCATGTCCTTTCCTTGGGGAGCAGTGCTTCCAGAGAGAGGTCGACAGACATTATTAGAAAGGACTGATTTAAACGTACCCCCAGGAGCTTTTCAGCTTGTCTCTTCAGAGCCTTTGTTTGTACTGAGATTAATGGAGAGGCAAATGATGGAAAAGCGAAGTCACCAGGAGCAAGAGGATGTGCCATTGCTGCCGCCACCACCCCGATTTGGCTGGCTTTGTGAGAGGGGCAGGAATAACCAGGAGAGAAGGAAACCCTGCTCGTGTCATTCATTTGGTGGATAAAAATGTGAAGATCTTGAAAACTATTCTGGTTTTTTGGGTTTTTTTTTTTGTTTGTTTTCCAAGAAAAAGATATCCTGGCTAAAACCTCCTGCAGGCTGGCTTTCCTACCCCCTTGGGGATTTTACACACACGCTGGTTTTTTGACGTGCTGTACCACCGTGGGGGAAGGAGCTATTTTCATTCCCCAGATTTCAGTCTCCAGATTAATGTACTCCTCTTGCAAGTCATTATATTTGTTTCTGATTTTTTTTTTTTAAATCTCCTGTGATGGAAAATTAATACAGACACAAAGCAAAATTAAACCTTTCTATTTTCCACTCTGGTTTTCAAAAGGAGAGTTACAAAGAAAATAAAAAAAGGGAAAGGGAAAGGGAAAGGGAAAGGGAAAGGGAAAGGGAAAGGAAAAGGGAAAGGGAAAGGGAAAGGGAAAGGGAAAGGGAAAGGAAAGGAAAGGAAAGGAAAGGAAAGGAAAGGAAAGGAAAGGAAAACCATTCAGATCAAACAGAGAAATCTCATTCCTTGGGCACAGCCAATACTTTACTGTTTCCAGCCCCAAACATCCTGATCCACATCCAATCGAGCCCTGCTCCAAGAAGAAGAAGGACTGGGAAGTTTTCCAGTCCTTTCCAGCCCCAACTCCCCTGTGACACCATAAATTCACCTCCACCTTGTACCAGCAGGTTCAAAAAGAGATCAGACAAATCCAGGTGACTGAGCTCAACACCTGCCTGCACCCACAAGTCCAACCTGACCTTTAGGACCCCCCCAAATCCCTGACTGCCCAGGGCAGCGTGGGCTCCCCAGGCCTTGCAAAGCTTTCCTGGAGCATCACCACTGAGGCCAGCGCTGGTGCAGCCAGGAGCCTCGACCGCTCCCGAGTCTCCTAGGCTACAATCAAGGCTTGCCTTTTCCTTTATTAAACACAAAACCCACGTTCCCCCCAAGGACTCTGGAAGCATCCAAGGATGGGGCTGCAGGAGCTGCCGTTTCCCAGGCGTTTAAAATTCACGGGGTGTTTGCGCCGACGTGCCGACGCGGCAAATTCTCATTAGGAGGCGGCCAATATCCTGTGGAGCTTCCCGGCGCTCCGGTGGCCATAAAAATCGCTGGGCTGTATAAAAGCTAAACAGAGTAAACTCAGTTGGACACAGGGAGCAGCTGCTTGGGAGCAGCTCGGCAAACAGAGACCGGCGGGAGCGCACCGGGCGCTGCCGGCAGGGAGATAGCGCTCTCCCGCCCCGGTTATTTCTTGCCTTATCTTTTATTTCCCTCACCCTCACGCAGGGTTTTGCATAAATATCATCTAGCGTGTGTTGTCAAGTTGTTGGGATGGGGTTGAGGGGTTTTTTTTGGGTTTTTTTTCCCCCCTCACACAACAGCATTTCCACAATGGGAAGCAGCTGTTGTGGCTAACAGGCGGCTCCGGAGCAAAAGCTGCGCTCGCATCGAGATATCTCAGAAGAGGCATCCTTCATACATAGCTCCGTGCACTAGAGAGCACTATAACATGTGTTTCCATGAAGTTTGTTAACTACTCGTGCTGGAAATGCCAGAGGAATATGCTCTGGAATGAATGGAAATACTCATCTAAAAAGACATTAAATTTAAGCCATCTTTTTTTCTCCCCCCGCCTCCTCCTCGCTCCGCTGAGCTCATGTTGCTGCTCTCTCCTCCTGTGTGCTCTCAGGATGGGGTTTTGGGAGAAACAAATGTTTGGGTGGTGTTTTCCAGCCTCCAGACAGGGATGAGATAACAGGTGATGGTACTTGGGGGGAATTCATGCCATCAGTGGTCTGGGGACACGGAGCCAGTCCAGCCAGGGACAGCAGCTCATCCTCCGTGATCCCTGCAAGAGATCTGCTCCCAAATGACATCTCACGTGTGGAAAACCAGAGCTCTGCCTTTCGTGGGCCTGAGCATCAATTTCTGGGAGGTACAGAGCATCCTAGAGGGGCTCAGTCTTAAAATAAGAGGGATAAAACCTCGGGAAAATTTTACTATTAAGAGTTCAACATTTGCTTGATCTTCTCTAGAGATTTTTCCTCTTCAGTCTGAGGAAGTTTGTATTATTAGCCAATGTTCTCTTGAAAATTCAGTAATACACCAATGCAAATCAAAAACTCTTTTTGATTTCTGTGTAGTGAATGCATTTCAAGGTGATTCCAGTAGCCCCCCAGAAAAAGCTCTAACTGATGCCAGTAAATGACAAGATATCTCAAATACGAATCAGAGGGGTCAATATCCATCACAGGGGGAAGATGCTCCAAAAGCTCCAAAGTGGCCTAAAGATACTCAGCACTGGGTCTGGTTAAGAGCTTCCACATGAAATTATTTTCCTTTGTTCTCCTTGCTCTATTTTATACATATATATATGTGTGTGTGTGTAAACATATATGCATTCATGAGGAATTTTTTTTCTGAAAAACCTTAGTTTTACACAGAGATTTTTGAATTCATCCACGAGCCCAAGTTCAGGTCACACTGCAGGGCTGTGCCCAGGGGTGCTGAGCCATCTGGCAAAGAGGGACTCGGGTGCTTTGCTCCATCCAGCCAAAGCCCTGGCTGGATACCAACTCACCACTCCCTACCCAAAACGTTTTTCTGGAGCTTTTTGATCTAAAACCATGTGGGCTTTTTTTGTTGTTTTTTATTTTTTTTTTCCTTAACCATTTGGATTTTCACACCAAGGAGTGCTGGAGCACTGGAATGTCGTTCCAGGCAGGAACTACAGGAGCTCTTTCCCACACACCCCTCACCCCACAGCACCCACAACCCTCCCCAGTGAGTTCTCATCACCAAGGCACCAGAGAAAGCTGAGCAGGGACGTGGCAGCAAAGAGCAGAGACCCCTACAAGAGGAGACAAAGGTGCAGGGACACCCTTGTCCCCTGTGCCACCACTGGCTTTATGCCACAGTCACGGCTGCAGGGGTACAGGGACAGTGCCCAGCTTGCCAGGCTACCTGAGACAGGTCCCAGCGCTGCCAAGGCAGCGGGATGAGCTTTTGATGAATTAGATGGCAAAAGCAAACATGCTTTCTCTAGGAAACAGGTTCCTGCCACTCGTCTGCTCAGGGTTATCGCAGCATCAGGGGCAGCAGCCCTTCCCGGCAGCCTCCGGCGGCCGTGGAGGCAGGATATTACTTTGTTGCTTATTCATTTTATTGCTTCTCCTTTCTAAATATTTGCTTGGCAGGGGAAGGATTCCCTTTACACCGTATCTGTTTTTACAGGTCAATTGAATTTCTGGCGCTCTCAATCCCTCTTTCCCTCCAATTGCATTTGCAAAACAAATATTGATTGTACCAATTAGCTGCGAACCCCTCGCAGAAGATATCCCAACGCCTTCATTCAGGAGAAGGCTCTCCCTGCAAGTGGATGTGCCAGTGGGATGAGAGTCCACTGCCAGAGTGGCAGTGTCACAAATTCCACCCACGGCGACCAGAAATGTGTCCAGGTAGGAGGTTAGATCTGACCAGCTGACAGGTTCTTGCTGAATCACAGCCTTTAAATAGAATGAAAAATAAAATATAAAATAAAATATAAAATAAAATAAAAAATAAAATAAAAAATAGAATAAAAAATAAAATAAAAAATAAAATAAAAAATAAAATAAAAAATAAAATAAAAAATAAAATAAAAACCAAAGGTTTTTCCTCAAAACATCTTTAGGGTTTTCCTGTGCAGTGCTGGGCTTTTCTGAGCTGCCCCACCGAAAGCAGCAACAGGCACATCCAACCCAAGCGCTTCGTCACACTTCGTCACCGACTTCACTGCTCCAGGTTTTATCTGGGACCTCCTTCAAAGGCTTTGTAAAAATCTACAACTGCCACGGGGAGAAAGGGAAGACACCTTGGTGGATAAAACAGCGTTAACAACTGGCTGGCTTTTGCTCTGCAGAAGTCCAAACAAACGCAAAGAGAACAAACGAGACGGCTGAATTGCGCGGCGGTGCGAGGCACGGCGGGGATCCCTCACCCTCGCGCGCAGAGCCACCAGCCTTTGGTGACTCTCATCCTCTGCCAGCTGCCACTGGGGTGGCCCTGGTGTCCCTCCAGCAGGAGCTGTGGCACAGCCCCACGGCTCACAAGCCGCTTGCAGAAGCATTGGGAGCGCGCTGTTAAATGTGTCCTGCCTGTGTCAAAAGTCACAGCCCAAGGCAAAGGTGCAGGGGGTGCAGGAGAGGGAAAAGGGGCAGCTGATGGATGAGGAGGTGGCACACGGATCAGCCAGCCTGTCTGCAGGAGAGGGGGATCACCCTGCTGCAGCAGTGCAGGAGAGATGCTGGGCACAGCCAGCCACTGCTCAATCCCAGGGAGGATTCCCAGGATGCCCAGCCTCGGAAAAGCCTCTTTACCCAGGTCCCACTCTCAAAACAAATCCCAGAATGCAGGGAGGGTTCACATCCCCCTCCACATCTCCTGCAGCCCAGGGCAGGCAGATTGCCCAGCCAGCCCCGGAGTGCAGGACTGGCCCAGCATCAGGGAAAAATGCTTTTCCCCCCCAAAAAATGGGGAATACATTTTTTTCCTGCATTTCTCTGAATCACAGCTGGGTGAGTGACCCACGGGGGGTCAGGTCACCCCAGCAAGCTGGGCTAAGGCCAGGACAGAGCTGTGGATGTATAAGATGCTGTCACACAAATATGAGCCAGTCCCATCTGATGACAGCACGCACACATCCAGCAATCCTGGGGTGGAGGGTGGGAAGCATGAGCCTGGTTAGAGAAAGGAGGGACCAGCCACAAACCACTTGTGCTCCTCTGCAGCTTCTTTGGCTCCGTGCTTTGGGGCCAGGCCCATCTCTCTGGCTTAAAGCAGCTGAGCTGAGCCCAAAGTCTCATTGAGTCAGCCTGCCTGGAGCTGGTTCTGCCACCAGGCTCTTCCATCCCAACACGAAGGCAATGCTCCCCTTTCTGGCTACAAGAGGGAGGAAGCAGCACCCAGCGCTGCCAGCTCCCAGAATTTCACCTGAAATGGGTGATGGAGGGCCTGTGTCCACAGCTTGGAATTGGGTGAGAATCCCACCTTTTCGCTTTTCCCCTGATACCACCTCCCATTTTAAACTGATCTCCCTGGGCTGCACCAGGAATGGGAGCTCTTGGGCTGGCAAGTCCCACCAGCTTGGAAACGACAAAGCAAAGGCAAAAACCTTGGTATCCATCCTCAATCCACTCCTCAATCAGATGCCATGATGGGAAAACCAAGGTCAGGAGCAGTAATCATCCCTGAATCCCCCTCCCTCGCGTCGAGCAACACATGTGCCCCATTCCCTCCCGGTGGCATCCCTAAGAGGACGTCACCGTGCCACCTCCCAGCCTTGCTGAACCCTCTAAAGGTCAGCACCGAAGGCATGTCCACCACATATGGTTATTAGTTCTCCGTGGGTCCATCCATCCCTCCACTACAGCTGGGTGAACAATTCACAGCGCATAAATTTATCTAGCAGATCTCAGCCCACGTGCTGTTTGCTAACAGTCTGTGGAGAGGCTATATTTTATCCCTTTGGGTTTCTTGGCCAGCATTCAAGCTCCTGACCCTGATTTATTCGCAATCGGTCAAGAGCCACATTTCATCTCCACAGGCCACGTCTGCACAGAGCTATTCGGAGCACGTGGCTCCGCGTCCCGCAGCAGAGCCAGGACACCTCTCCACATGGCAGTCCCCAGCTCTCTGCAGCACCTCCAAGAGGTGATCAGGGGCTTTTGTGTTCAAAAATAGGCTCTGCGGGGGCAAACCTTGCCTGCTGAGAACAGCGTGGCCGGAACAAACTGCACCTCTCGTGCGCACGAAGGCAATGAGAGCTCCAGATGCCGGCCCGGGCTGGCTCCCCGCCTGTCCTCGTCCCATCTCCCCATCTCTTTGCCTACCTCTCTGCCTATTTATAGGCATGGAAGGCCTTTGCACAGTGCCTGAGAAGCCAGAGGGTTGAGTGTATAGGCGGGATGGCAAATGCCATCCTTCAGCTTTCCAAAATCCTCTCCCTTCTGCCTCCCAGGGAGCCGCCACGGAGAGCCAGCCACGACCCAGCCTTTGAGACAAAACCTTGGGACCAGCTGGAAAGTGTCTAGCCTGGCCCTGGAGGGGGTTTATAAAGCACCCTGAGCTGGGTCTCAGCTCTCTTGGGGAGCAATCTCACACGTGAGCACTCCTCTGTGAAACCAAACCAGGTAACACAACCAAGATGATGGCAGAGGTAGAGAGGAATCAGCAGGATTCAGGGAAAAACAGTGAAGGATCAGGGTTAGCATCAGCCCTGTCTGACATCTTCATTGGCAATTGCAATTAGGGACTAATTAGCATGTTAATAACTTTGGTAGAAGATAATAAACTGGAGAGGATGGAAGGGAGCAAAGCTATCTGAAGGGGGACTCTGGAGAGATACAAAAAAAAAAAATTAGAAGACAAAACAAAGGAAATTCAGCTTGGAAAAATGCAGCTTCTGCAGTTCAGGGAAAAAACATCCGGAGCAGATGCAGCGGGAGGAGGAGGAGGAGGAGGAGGAAGGCGGGAGCAGGGAAGCAGAAAGAGGCTCGGTGTGGGAGCAACAAGGAAAAGCAGCCCCCTGCTTCCATGTGAGCCAGGTCCTGGGGCTGGGGCTGGAGCAGGACAGCCTGCATGGCTTCACCAGGCAGTGGGAGAAGGACCAGCACCTCACAGCACCCTGCTGGGGTGGGCTTTTCTCGTAGGAAAAAATAATATCCCGAGAAGAGCCACGAAATGGATCTTGACTTGGCCTGGAGCTGTTTCCTCTCACACACACATTGCAAGCCCCACTGCACCAACACCTCCCCTCCTGGCTCCCAGCTGGATTGGGAGGGGAGGGATTCCCATGGATCACACATGGGAAGGTGAGAGGTGGCAGAGGTGTCACCTTCCCCCCGGGTGGGCAAGGCAGGGGGACAGCAGTCGGTGTGTGGAGCTGATGGCCACGTTCATGCTGCAAAAGGAGACCCCCACAGCCCAGCTGGACATGGAAGCAATTCCTGTCCTCCTCTGCAGAGCCCACAGTGGCTCCAGCTCTCAGGGCACAGCCTCTCTTCACCAGCACCATGTGCCAGATGCCCTTGCTCTCTGTCAGGCTGAAGCCCCCCCTTGTCTCCTCCATCACAAAAGTCCCTGCATCCGCTGCCCCAAAACTGTCTGATGGGACATGGGATGTAGCATGGACCCTGAGGGTGGGACACCTTGGTGATCCAGTCCTGGCATCACTGCCAGTCTACACTTCATAGTGAAATGGGTAGAACTGTTTCCTCCTAAGGACATCCTATAATTACTCAAATGACCAAAATGAGGTAACCAGAGCGCCTTTCTTACAGGGATCCTCATGGACCTGCACCTCCTGGCACAAAGCAGGATGCAGAACCAGGCAGGATTCATAGTGGGGAGCATGGTGGGGTGTCTCACACTGCTCTGGGTGTCCTGGGAGACACCAAGAAAACTGCATGAAGCACCCCTCCAGCAGCAACCCCAATCTCTCCACGCCCATGGCAGGAGGGACTGTGCCCATCCCCATGAGATGCAGAGGGGAGCTCAGACAGGCTGTTCTGATCTTTGCAGCTCTGGTGCACCAGCAGCTCCTTGTGCCCAACAAAAAGCAGGACTGCAGGAAAGGGCTCATCAAAACCCCCTGATCCTGAGACACAACTTTGCCTCTCACCAAACTGCCCAGCTGGGCATCCCTGGCAGTCCCTGTCTCCTCTCCCAGTGCCTGAAAATCCAGGCAGGCCAACCAGGACCTGAGTCACTGTCACTTGTCCCCACCACCTGGCGACAAGGAAGGTCACACACCAGTGGTGTCCCGGTGTCTCCTCCAAACAGCTGCTGTCACCCCGGATGTCTGAGCACTCCAGCCCCTCCCTGGAGCATTTGGAGGGCTTGAAAGTACAGCCAGTTCAAAGGAAAGCCCAAATTCTAAGCCACCAGGACCAGAGCTCTGGGCTGTGCAGCTGCCCCACATTGGGAAGGGGCAAGAGTTTTATTGCCCAAAGGGGAACTGAAGTGGTTCCCGATGCTTGAGTACTTGGAGGCAGGCAGGGAGGAGGGGAGAGGCTTTTCCATGATTTGTGGGCTGTTCTCAGGCTGTCCCTGCTGCCAGGTCTTGGGCAATTTGATGACTTTTGTTGCAAACTGGAAGAACAGGAGACATATGTGAAGGAGGAAACTTGCATTCCTCTCGCCTAAGAAATCCCTTCTCACTTTCCCCCAAATCACACATACACCCAATCCCAGCCTCTCTGGGCTGGCTTGGACACCAGCTCTCCTCCCACACCCAGATGACCTACTCGTCCAGAAATGGCCAGGGCCTGCGGCTGGGGCGTTATCCTCTTCTCCTTCCCTTCCCATGTCCTGCCTGCACAGCCCTGCTGACAGCCAGGGCAGGCAGGGGAACCCTTCACCTTCCACTGCTGAGCCAAGGAATGGGAAACACCAGATAAAGACAGCCTCTCCCAGCAGCATCAGTGCAAAGAGCACCCTGAGCCCCCAAAACTCACCCCAGTCTCTCCACGAGCTGCATGCCAAGCACCTCCACACCTCCTCCTCCTCCTCCTCCTCCTCCAGAGATGTCTCCAGTGGCTTGCAAACATGGATGTTGTATTTCTCTGTCCCTATTCCCAGAAAAAAACTTCCACACCTGCCACTCTCTGCCTCTAGGAGTGGTGATCCCCAAAGCCAGGCAGGGATGGCTGGGCAGTGATGGACGTGGCACACCGTGCCTTGATTTCTACAGCATCTCCCCTCCTCAGGTGACTCCTCCATCCCTGGAAGTCCTCTGTGGGATGCAGAGGTGGGGAAGGACTCACAAAAAGCTGGAACACAGCGGTGACATCACCACCTCAGGCTCACAAGGCCGTGTATGCGCAGGCAGAAAGCCAAGGCCAGCCTCAGTCCCTGTGAAAGCCTGCGGGGAAGGAATGCACCAGGAGGGAAAACATCTGAGCATGGACAGAGCCCAAATCAAAGCCACACAGAACCCTTGGGTGGGGAACCAACCTCTGGAAGATTCTCCCTGCTTATTTCCAGAGTGTAACCACTGGACCTAATGCTGTCCCCTCCTGAACACCTCGTGGGCTGATGCCTTGTGGGGTGGAGAACACCGAGAGTGACCTGCCAGCATGGAGAGGTCCCTCCAAACCACCCCCTGAGAGGCAGGGACTGCTTTCAAAACTGCCTTGTGACCACCACGAGGTAAATCCCACCTCTAAGTACCACAGAAAGCATCTCTGAGGCTGATTAAAACCTGCCCCCAAAAGGAAGAGCCCCCCATGGCCAGCCATGCCGCCCTGGGGAGCTTCTCACTGGTGAAAAGGTGAAGCTGGGACCTCCCAGGAAAACTGTGGGGAGAAGCCCAGCAGAGCTGGGTTAAGCAAGACCCTGCAATCTGGCCACGGGGCGCTTGCCTCTGCAATCTTGGCTTTGCAATGGGTTCACAGGTCCATTTAACAAAGCCAGACAGAAAATTGGACGCCAACGCCTGCTCAGCGCAGGGAGAACCACCCTGCTCCAAGCCCATCTTGCCTGGGCCTCCTAAATTTCTTTTCCTCCCTTTTAAGTGGAGAATAAAGACAAACCCCAAGCTCAGACGCAGATCAAACACAACCTCACAAGTGCTCAAGAGACAAGAGCAGCAGGAAAAGTGGAGCACATGGACAAAAGTCCTCACATGGACTTTTCCATCCCCACTTCCACACCCAGCTGAACACAGGGTTTCCCGGCTGGGGTGGGACTCTTCTGGGTAAGAGGAGAAAAAGCTCCGGGGTGGATCCCACCATTTCCTATTCCAGGAATGCCAGAACCCCTTTGAACTCTGTCCTTCTGCTGGAGAGAGCGAAACATAAAAACACACACCCCAACGCTAATTCAGACTTACACCTTCCCCGCTGTCGGGTGCTGGCATCCCAAAAACACCCCCGACCCGCCCGTGTGCCAGGCAATTCCACAACAGTCAGACAAATGGGATGGGATCTGCTGCAGAAACATTAACAGGCAGACAAATATCAGCCACTAGATTTGCTCTTTCAAGCCCCAGTGCCTTGCCCCAGGCAGGCAGCAAGACTGTTATTAGGACTCGAGGCAGCCTGGCCTCTGACTGCTTCCCCTGCAAGCGCTGCCCCATGGAAGGATGTGTAATTCCCACCACGGTACCCTCATTGCATAGATATTGGATCTGGGAAAGACTTTTTGTTGGGTTTTTTCTTCCTTGCTGCAGGCGAAACAGCTCCTTTCCCACACCTGCCCTTTCAAATGAGAGCGAGTTTAACACTGTTTGCAGAGCTTAAAACAAAAAAAAAAACCAACAAAAAACCATCGGTATCCCTAAAGCTGGCCCGGCCCCATCCCTCCGGTGTGGGGAGAGCTGAGGAAGAGCAAAGCAGAGGAGGTAGCAAGCAAATGAAAGGCACTGCTGGAGGGGGGAAGGCAGCAAACAGCCCCACGTGCCAGCATCTCCCTGTGAAATAGCTCAGCAGCCCCATCCCCGAGCTGGGGAGCTGGCGAGGAGGGGCTGGGTTCTCCCCAGAAACCTCCAAACAGCTTCAGGATGGCTCATGGCAGGAGAGGAGAGATGGATTATACACCAGGGCAGGTTGTGAAAGCGAGACAGGCACTGCTCTAACAGTTAAATATCTTTGTGAAGCATCCCCCTGAGCTCAGCAGAGGCACAGAACCACCCGAGACAATCCCACAAAAGGCTACGAGGCACCCCAGTGCATCCTCGACCCAGCCCCGTCCCAGGCTGCTCCTCCAGGAACCCCTGTGGCTTTACAACTCACCTTTGGACGTCACAGGACCCCATTTTTCTCCCCAGTGTCACACGTGAAACAAACCTCGCGATAATCTCATTTTCCAGGTCGTAAACTGGATAAGGACACGTGGGGGCCTCCCCTCACCACACTGCCCTGATGATCTCAAGGCCCTCGATGAGGAACCGTGCCCGGTTTCTACAAACTATGATCTAACCTAATTCCCTCCATCCCATTACTCCAGGATTTACAACACACAGCCTCCCCTGAAATGGTTTCTGGTAAATTCTTTGAAAGCTCTTCTGGTCCTCACATCATCCTCAGGGTCAGCCAGGCATTAATGGCAAAGCATTTACGCGCCAGGTAACTCCTTCCCCTGCAAGAGAGTTTGCTTATGCTTTTTAAATTCAGGAAGCAATTAATAGTTGCCACAAAAGCAACCAGTGCTTGTCTTGGGTGAGGGCCATAAAGGCCTGACTTGCCCTGGGGAATTCCGATGCTCTCCATCTCAGCAGGCACCTTCCACGAGCGTGGTGGTTGCAAAGGTAAATCCTTAAGGGTGGATGCCTGATGCTGGGAAATCTTCATGATCCCTCAAAGCTGAAGAGCTGTGGCTTCCCGAGCCAGCTCCAGGTGACCACTTCAGGGAACAGCACTGCCAGCAGCAAAGTCAAACAAACACAAGACCCTTCTGCATTCTTCCTCTCAAGGCAAGGATTTCACTGAACTTCCTGACTTTAGGACTTGTGGCTTCAAAAGCCAAAAGGTCACAGATAATACTGTGGGTGAAGCCAGAATCCAGGCAGAATCCGAAAGAGAACAGAAAGGTGGAAAACTTTGGTCCCTGGAGCATCCTCTGCTCAGACCAAAAACTCAATCCCTGGAGTCCCACAGAGTCCATTCACAGCAAAAACCCTGCTCCCCAGATCCCAGCAAGCTCAGAAAACCCCTAAACCCTGCTCCCCAGATCCCAGCAAGCTCAGAAAACCCCTAAACTCTGCTCCCCAGAGTCCAGCATGTTCCACTGACACCAAAAAAAACCCACCCCTTGAGCTCAGCATCCTCCACTCACACTGAACACCTGGAAAGCAGAGGCAGAGACATCCACACCACAGTGCTTCCTCCCTCCTGGCCAGCACAGACATCTCTCAGGGAGACAGGATCCGCTCGCTGCCTCCCACTGAAAACATCAGCCGGGCTGTGGAGATCCCCAGGTTTTAGGAGACATCCCTTTCCATGCTGGCCCCCTCAGAAAACAATGATTTCCAGGCTCACCCCTCTGCACTAGACTTCAACCAGCTGCAGACAGGCCCGTGCATATCCTCTTCCTAATCCTTCATGCACAATCCCTAGACAGTCCCTGGCTTTTATTATTTTCTGGCAGGAGAGAGCACCACGTTAACCCCCGTGTGCAGGCTGCAGCCTGAGCATCTCTCAGCACATCCCAGCTTGGGCCCAAATTATAAATGGAACGTTTGTGTAACAAGAGAACTGGTGAGGGCCAATTGCCCATTAATATCTGAAATCTTTAATTCTTACTTAGAAGCCTGTCCTGAACAGTCCCTTCTAATTCCTTGAAACAATGATGGGCCTAAAACATTTATTTATTGGTAAAGACCACGGGAGGCTGTTCCCATTGGGAATTCCCATCTCCTGTGGGGGGTTGGAAGCCATGGGACAGAGCAGGCAGCAGCACCACTGATTATTCATCACGACAGACACCCCACTCCTCACCTCTGCGTTCCTAATCCCTTCTCCACTCAGCAGGGATAAATTCCTTACTGGGCTGTGTGTTAAGGCAAGGAGAACCAGGGAATATTGTCCAGAGTTATCTTGGAAGTTCCTGTCCTTGGCAGAACCCTCAGGAGCTGCACCTGCCCAAGCTCTGGCTGAGGGCAGTGGTTTGCAGGTGCGGAGACAGCGGGTTGGGGGCACACGAGATATGGGCAGGGTTTGCACCCCAGGAGCACATCCCGCAAGGAGACATCCTGAGATGTGGGCTGCAGCCTCTCCAAGTGGGACAAAACAGCTCCCAAGGTGCTGGAGGCTTTGCCCCAGAAGAGGGCAGAGCCTGGGGAGGGGAACAGAAGCCAAAAAGGGCTGCAGCCTCACCAGATGGGGGTAAACAGCCTCCAGCTCCAAGCCTGAGCTCCTGAGGCTTTGCCCCAGGAGGGAGAAGAGCCCAGGAGAGGCACAGAAGGCAGGAAGGGCTGCAGCCAGGAGCTGCCCCTGTGGCCCCAAGCTCAGCACTGACCTTGAAGCGCGGGGCAGGCGGCTGCCGTCGCCGGCATCGTATGACCCGTTACAAAACAAGGCGGGCTCTGCTCAGAGGTTACACACTGCAGGACAAATTTAACACCCGAGAGCATTCCCGATCCCACTGGAAGAATTCCTGGCAGGGGCTCAGTAATCGCCCACTACTGTAAGTGGCCAAGTGCCACCACATTGGTTTGGCTCCAGACACACGAGGAGGACCTTGTTCCTTATTTCTGGAAGGAGAGATGCTTCAGCTGATGGAGGACACCAGGCAAGATGATGAAAGCCCCAGGAGCAGGTGGGCCTTGAACCAGAGAGCCAAGGGAATGTGGAAAAGATGCTGCTCCCAAATGCTTCCCACTTGTTTGAGAAAGGTATTTAAGGGCTGCAATTGAGAATTTGCACTGAAGCCAGCCTGACTGTGCAGCTCTCCCCATGAAGTGATCCTTGGGTGAGCAATGAGAGAATCATCACTCAGAAGAACAAACAGATGGAATCAGGGCACCCTCAAAGGATGCCCAGTCCATAGAGTCCAACACCAGGAGATTTCCTGGCCCAGCTGTGAGGAAGAGAGGCTCAACAGGAGGAGAACTTGTCCCTCCCAGCCATACCCCAGCTCTCCCAGAGCCACGCAGGCTGTTTTTTGGAGATGGAGCGGGTGGATGCCGCTCCAGAGCAGAGCTGGGGAAGGTGCAGGCCAGGCAGGCTGAGAGAGCCTCTCCAGCAGCAGATCTGGTCACAGCTCAGCAGCAAGCCAGAACCAAGGAGAACCCTGCTTCTCCTTCCTCCTCCTCCTCTCCTTCCCTTTCCTCTCTCCTGGCCCCAGCCCTGCATTTCTGGAGCGGCAAGAGTCAGCTCTGCCGATGCTGCTGAAGGGCCCCGAGCCAGCTCCGGCCGTAACCTCGGGATAAAAACATCAGCTGGGAAACACAGCAACGGGAAAAACAGGCAGGCGGCCTCCTGGAGCAGGAGAGCTCCAACCCTCGCGCTGAGGTGTGCAGTAATCAGCAATCTGGACTCCTGACTCCAGGGCGAGAGGGATCCTGGGTTTGGTGTTCCCTTCCAAGCCCTGGGAACACAAAACCTGCTGCTCCTGTGCGAGTTTGGCCTCAGCCCTACAGCCAGTGCCCACCCCTGTGCAGGCCAGGTGGTGCTGGGGAGGCAGGTGAGGATGCTGAGGGTGGGACCAGGTTGGGTGGGGATTTGGGTGCCCCCAGCACCTGATGATGAGAAAAGCCCAGCGTGGAGGCGATGGAGCAGTGACAAGACGACAGAAAATGTCGTCGGGCCAGCAGCTATTTTTATCTGCAAGGACCAACACTTAATACTCTCCTATCTCCCACAAAATGTCACTTGAGCCCCGGCAGAAAGTTTACACCACTTGCAGACAAGGGCTGAAACCCGAGCACCTAATCCCTGCTCCAGTCAAAAGTTTTAGTGGGATTCACAGCGTCTGGACAGGGGAAGCTGAGAAAAAAAACCCCAAAAACCCTCCCCTGAGAGATGATGGCTGAGGCAGCAGAGGGACAGGACGGGCAGGTCCCCTCCTGGCACCCTACATTCCCCTGCAGGGTCACCTGCCACATCTGCAGGGCACAAGGGGCTTTGTGGAGCTCCCTTGTGGCCTCCCCACTGGCTCCACCAGAATTTAAGTCCCCTAAAAGTGTCTTAAGCAGAAGGGGGAAGAGGGGAAGCAAGGCATTCACTGCCACCATATCCCCAAGGGAGATGAAGGGCTGGGAGGAGTGGGGTGAGTCAGGCAGAGCCCACAGCGGGGTTTTGCAGAGGGTCCTCATCAAGATATCCCCCATCCTGGCAATGCCCCACTCTGCACCAAGCATCTCTCATTACTTCAAACACTCCCCCCCTCTCTGCTCCCACCTCCTTCCCTCTCACCCTAAATGCCAGACCCCATTGTGCCCGGGGTGTAAGGACAGGAGGCTTCCCTCACTTAATAAATCCAAGGCAGAGCAATGCTGTTATTAACAGCAGCCTGCCCACGGCAGGAATATTGCAGCAGCAATCCCAGGGGAGCACCCAGGCACTGCCCTGACACAGGATGCAATAATGCAGCCCCAGCACTGCCCTGGGATATTGCAGTGAGTGCAAACACCAGTGGGTCCTCCCAGGTCCCCCCCTGGCATCACAAGCAGGAATTAGGGATGAATGGATACCTGGTCAGGCATGGAATAGCTGAGATTTGGGACAGCAGCCTCTTCCAAGAGGGGCAAAAGAGCAGGGGTAAAAAGAGCTCCAGGCATGGTAAAACGTGGTGCAGCACAGAGGTGCTCAGAAAATGAGGGTACCACGCTAAAGGCTCCCGTGGAAACTCACAGGAGGTGAATTTTTCCAGGGATGAAAGGCACAAGCTCATGTGTGTCTTGGAGCTGCTCCCCCCACACACCCCAGGAGGTTTTTTTCACATCACTCTTGTCTGTTTTTTCAATTAAAAAGACTGGGCAAAGCATTCAGGATGGAGGTAGAGGCAAGGAAGAGGAGCCAGCAGAGGATAGGGCTGGGTGAACCCCGCTGGGCTCTGGAGATCCTGGAAATGCTGCAGGATGCTGAGGAAAGGGGGATGGCCATGGCTTCCCAGAGGGACACACAGCACCCTGGAGAAATCAAATAATAGACATTGACAAGAAAAAGCTCCAGAAATCTTCTCTTACAGCAAGGAGTGGGGTAAAAAACCCCAGGGAATATACTGGAGAGGCAAAACTCGCATTCCTGAGGTGGCCAAGGAGTGATCACATCTATCTCCCTCAATCTCCAATTCCTAAGATCCATTTCTGAAGCATCACCAGCCAAGAAACTCTGGTTGATTGGACGTGGTTAAAGAGAAAAACGCAGGCAGAAAACCTTATAGCTGAAACTTAAATGGTCTCCACAAACATCTTGCATATTTTCAAGGACACTAAGGAAATTCACATTTTTTTCCCCCTGTATTTTAGACTTAAAAAATGCCTCAAGGGAAAAAGTTATTTAGAACTACTTAGGAAATACAAAGGATAAAAAAGCCTGTAATTATTTCTCTGCCAAGGGCTTGTCAGTTTGAAAATCCCCGCTCTTGAACCACTAATCCTCAAGGAAAAAAAAATGCAGCTTCGGCAAGATGCATCGTTGGTTGACTTTTGCTGCACTTTTCCAGCACAAGGGAACTAAAGGGAAAAGCGTAGATTTGGGTGTTGTTCCATCAGCACCTTTCACCCACAATGTGCCTGATACACGTCCTGGGCTGATGAAGGAGACCTGCAAAGCATCACCCCAAAATGAGGCTGCTTGGCCTGAGAATGGGGCTCTGCAGGCATCAGGCCGGGGAGGGAAGGATCAGGGCTGATGCTTGGAGACAGAAGTGCCAAAACAGGCAAAAATAAATCAGTTCAAGGTGGGGGTATACTTACTCTAAAAGCCAAGGATTCAGGGAGTTCCTGGGATGTTTTGTTATGTGGTTGGAAATAGCATAAAGACATTATTGGCAGGGAAACTGCACTTCCTCTGGAGGATGGGGATGGGCCATCCCAGCAGAGCTGGGATTTGGGCCTCTGCTTTAGCAGCCAGATTCATCACTTCATGTCCTCCTGCTGGGATAAGGACGGGTGGCATCAGCGCCTCTGGACCTGGCTGGCCATGGAGCAATGCCATGGAACTTGTGGTGTCCCACACAGCGGCATCCTGGCATCCCAACAACCCTCCCCACCCCAGAGCATCGCCCCCAGGAACTGGGTGAGGCAAACAGGGCATCTGGCACAGCAGGGGCCAGAAAAATGTCATCCCTGTCACGGTCAGCCACTGTTGTGAGATGGTGAGATGTTCCAGGTGAGATGTTTATCCACTGCCAAGGATAAACATCTCACCTGGAACTGTGTTCACCAGGTAGGGCCCTTCACCCACTTTCACCCATCTCTGATGTCTTCTCTCATTACTTTCTCCTCATCCATCTCCAGAACAGCTCCTCCCATCAACGTGGGGTTTAATGTCCTTGAGGTAATGCGTGCAGGAATCCTCTCCTCCTTTCTGGTTAGCCCTCCTCCCCAGATCCAGAGCTGAAACAAGCTCAGACTCAAGAGCCCGACCCACAAGACTTTAAGCTTCATTAAACTTTTATGCCAGTCCACTGAGGTTGCTCTCTCAGCCTCTCATAATTACGGGTGCAGAGGGAAGGAGCAGCATCCACCTGAGCAGGCATCCAGAAGTTTCAGGCACTTAATGATTTCCTAACCAAGCTCCCACATCCAAAGCGCCGCTTAAAAGGGTCTGCTCGATACCACTGCTGTGAGCTGCTGGCCAGAGGAGATGCCAAGATTTCAATAATTCAGGATTTCAGTTCCCCATCACCAGCCCAGCTGGTCACCCCTCTGGCACAGGTGGGACTGCAGACACAAAAGCCTGGGCCATCCCACCACTCCAGAGGCCACAAACACCCCAGCCAAGAGGATGGCTGGGCTCAAGGACACTCTTCAGGTGAGCAACATCTTGCTCTCCCTGCAGCCAAAACTTGGGAGTTTGGCATTTCCATGGGGCAGTTCACACCTAGGCTTGGCTGAATCCTGGGTGAGCCTCTTCCTCCCCTTCAGCCCTTGCAGGAACCTACAGAAAGTGGTCTGTAAGGGGAAAGGAGGCTGTCATCCCCCTCCCCAGCACCCAGCACAGGGCTGGGGTCCTACACACCTGACAACAGAGCACAGCTGACATCCCCTCCTCTGCTGTTGATCCTCCAAGACCAGAAATGGAAAAGATGCCCAGAAAAGATGCCCCAGAAGCATGTCAGAGGGCAATTCCAACCCAGGCTCAACACAGAAATCATCAGGCAGGACTTCTGGGGTTGTTCCTCAACAAACCACCTCCACTAGCAGCACCCATGAATTTATTCATCTCAGTCACCCCAAACACGTGACATTGCCCTCCTTCCATCTGGAGAAATCACTGCAGGGGTTAATAACCCTTTTCATAGCCAAGATGCAGTTTTCCAGAATTAAAGGCTTAACAGAGCCAGCGAATTCCAAGCAGAAATTTTGCCAACAAAAGCACCCCTATGATTTTACCATGGCAGGGGTTGGAGGCAAGAAATGACAACACTGACCCTTTCAAATCAAAAAAGCTGCTGCAGCCAAAAACTGCCTGCAGGTCTCCCTTAACCTGTTTCTCTCTCCTTTCCAAATTTTTCCAGCCAAAAGCTTCCCTGAGCTTTCAGTAGCAAAGAGAAAATTCCCACCTTCCTTTTCCTGCTCAGCCACTTTGGGCTGAAATGCGGCGAAAAATCAACTTATAGCATGGCCCCACTGGCCCCAGGCAGGAAGGAAGGAGTCCTTGGACACAGAGGCTCCAGGTCCATCCAAGGATCTCTGGACCACAACATCAGAGGAGAGGATGCACCTCCCAAAGAGATCAATTGCATCCAAACAATGGATTCTCCAGGAATCGCCCTCGCCTCTTACGCTTTTAAAGACCCCACTTTTCTCCCTTACAGGGCAGGGAACCTTGCCCAGAGGGATTTCAGGGGCTCTCCACCCCACTGAGATGGTGGTTGTCATTCCAGAGGAACAGACGTATGGGGCAGGGGGATTTTGCACGGTGGCAGCGGGGGCGGGGGACAATGGAGCGACGGTCCCGTGAAAAGGGATTTGTTCCGCTGTCAAGGACGGCGTTAGGAAATGAAACCCACGAGGGAAGGAGAGGGGTAGGGAGAGGCGAGAGACAATGTGGGGACAGCAGTGACAGGGAGACAGCTGGGGAGGATCAATGCTGAGCCCCGATGGGCTTGCAAAGAACA
>NC_031777.1:1446095-1461765 GCF_001522545.3 Parus major | reverse complement strand
CAGCATCCCCTGCCCTTCCTTCCAGGTGTTCTCCCGGAGGAAGAGCAGGATGTCTCCATGCAGGGAGAACCACTCATCTGCAGCCACGGAGCCACAGGGACCCTCTGACATCGCTGCCTGCTGGGATGGGCTGGGATACACAGGAGAGGGGTTCTCCTACTGATCTGGGCCTTCTCCTACCAATCTGTACTTTAATCACACCAGTTTGTGCCTGGGAGGAGCGGCAACACAAATTCTGGCTCGCCTGTGGTCAAAGGTAGCCCAAGGTGGAAAAGACAAAGGCAAGGGTGATGTAAAAATTAGGCAGATCTGGAGAGACACAGAGGATTCATATCCAGCATCCAAACTCGCCCAGCAAGATGCATTTTTTCAGATAGATTTTTATTTCCAGCTCCATTTCACAGGTGACAGAGCCAAGCCTCAGTTCTTTCTCTTGCATGCAACCACAGTCCATCGTACCCAGACCAGGCACTAGTGCAGAAGACCTGGACCCAAAAAACAGGATCATGGGCACTTGAAACACCCTACTGGAAACAGGCAGGTGCATGCAAGTACAGGGCAGCAGGAGAAAATAAATTGTTTGCATTGAACACGACATGATTTCACCCCTGTACTCAGAAACTCACACATCACCCTCCTGAAAGCTCCCATTTTCAGCCAGCACCCTACAAAACATCCAGCACCTGAAGGGTCCCTGACAAGCTGAAGAAAGTGGCCTTTTGTTAATAAGACCCCAGAAAAATCCCAGATAAACAAGAAGACAGAGCCACCAGACAGAAAACCCCCCAGATAAAGGGAGCTGGGTGCCATCAGCCCAGCACTGTGCCCTGCACAGTCCCAGCACGGCACAGCTCAGCCCGCCCCGCGCCTTTTGCAAAAGCTTTGGCATCTGGCTGTCCGTAAATATTTGAGGTGGGAAGCCAGGAATTACAGAACTCCTCTCCTGGGTAACCAAGGTTTGACCATCTCAAAAAACACCCAGAAAAAAACCCCTACAAAAACAAACAGCAAACCTCAAACAGAGCTGCAATGAGATGCCTGCCGGTTTCGCAGAGACACGTAAGCCAACACGGGTGCATCCTTTGCCCCTGAGGGCCAACAACCCCAGGAGAAGATAACCACAGACCAGCTGGATTCTTTCTGCCAGGAAGCAGGATTCCATCCAGGGAAAAAGCGTTGAGGAACAAAACTACGGGTTGTCACAGGGTTTGCCACGATGGAGAGTGCTGCTAGCCTCCCCATCACCCCTCCCCTTCTGAAACCTCAAACAAATGCACAGAAATTCAAATTTCTCATGAAAACACATTTATACTAAAAAAAAATTAAAAATTAAACTGGTTTGACCCCAGTATTTTCCCCTAGTAAAATCCAAATATTTTTCTCCCTGCTTTAAATATCTTCCTCACTCCTGCTATGGAGGAGGTGCTTGATTGAATTGCAGGTAAAGGCACAGTCCTCCAGCCCAGGCCCCATCCCTGCTTCTTCGTGTTTGCATCCACAGGGGCTCAAGACAGAGTCAAGAGAGCACAAAGAGACAAAGAACCTCCTCAGGAGAAAAATACCCAGGGCAATTCTCATTCCCACCTCCCTCCACCTTGGCTGCAGCCTCCTCTTCCTCAGACATGAGGAAGAGAACCACAAGGTTCACCAGGAAGTGGGGAACTGTGAATCCAGTTCCAAACTGCTGGGTTTTCCCCCTTCTCAGCCAGAAAAAGAACCAGCACCTTTGTGAGCAGGAGATCAGCCCTAAACCCCAAATTCCCTCTTCTCCTGCTCCAAGGCAGATGGGGCTTTGGGGTCCTCCTTGCCACATCCTGGGGTGAGCATGCAGCATCAGAATCAGAAACTGCTGTGGGTTTGGGCACACAGGGGCCATCCCACTGCTGCCAGTGGGGATGGGGACAGCCAGCAGAGATCAGACTCCCGAGGAGCACATGCAGCCACCGGCAAGCCCTGCTGGCACGCTGGGCAGCCTCAGCACAGCCCACACCCAGCACCGCCACCCGCTCCCAAATCAGCTGGAGTGGCCACCCCATCAGGTTCAGAGCCTGCTGGAAGGCTCCCTGAGGAAGCACCCAGCAAGAAACCGAGCTGTGGGCTCTCTGAAATCCCCTGCTCGGTAAATCCCTCCCTGCGCCTGGCGGCTGCGAGCAGGTGAAGAACCGGCGAGGCGAGGGCTGGCGAGCTGGGGCAGGAGAGGACCCCAGCTGTCTCTCCAGCTGGTGGAGACAAAATTCTCATCAAAACCAAACAAACCCCTCTTTCTTCCCCAGTCCACTTCTTTCTGGTGCCTTCGTCGGGACTGCAAAAACCTGAAGCGATTCCCACAGCTTTAAGAGCCCCATCAGGGAGCACCAGCTCGTAGAGTGGGGGAAAAAAGGTTATAAAAAATAACTGAATGTGTCCAAAATGAGATGGAAGAAACCACGAGGAGTCCCAAGGATGCTCAGGTCTGATGGTACTGACCTGCAGACTCCAGGATCCCACTGCCAATGGGGTGACCCCAAAACCACCCCTGTCCCCACCATGGAGGGAGAGAGCACAATTTGACAGCTTTCCTCCCAATCTGCCAAACCTCACTCAATTCCAGGCCTTTCTATGACATGTTAATTGTAAGACAAATCTAATTAAGGGCTGAGAGGAGGGGAAAGACACCAAATTTCTCCATTGCTCCCTTTGGAAAGGGGGAGCCCCATGAGTGAGAGGATAGGGCTTGGTGGAGATGGAGGCAAGGCCTGTTTTGTTTGCCTGGCATTTCCAGCATGGATCCCACAGTGGCCATCCCGCTGCATCCCGCTGCTCCCCTGCCTTCCCACCCCCTGCCAGCACAAAAAGTTGAGTTAATAACAAAAAAAAAACCCAAAAAAGGCAGTGCCTGGTCCCAGCCCAGCAGTATCAACCATTCCTAGTGGGGTTTTGGCTGCCCCACAGCCACACTCCTCCCAGCCCACAAGGAGTCAGCACTATTCCTCCAGGAGCTGTGGGTGAGGACAGAGAGGTGTTTGCTACAGGAGATGAGGTCTAGGTGGGGATGGAGAACAGGCAAGAAGCATGGGAAGCACTAGAGGGAAAGACAGAGATGGGAAAAGAGAGACCACCAAGAGGGACATCGTGCCACTGAGCTGGCACATCCTCTGTCACCCTGTCCAGGCCAGCCTGACTGCTCCCAGTGCCTGGCCAGCTGGAGAAACCCAAGCCAGCACATCCTCTCCACAGGATGCTCTACAAGAAGGGAAACGGGCCTCCAGAGAACAGGCTGGACTGCAGCTGGGCTGACCCGTGGCTCTCTGGAGGGACAGCTTTCTCCCATCAGTCACAAAAAGCACAGAAAGTCCCACTTCAAGTGAGAGAAGGGACTGCAAACCACCAGGACAAACCCACCACACCTGGGACCTGTGCTAAAGTGTCCAGCACCACCTCCATTCAATCCATCTGGGATAATTCCCCCCACAGCCCTTCCGGGCTGGGGAAGCAGCGCCAGGGCTCGCAGCTAATTGCGCAATTACATTCATTATCCACGTTAGGCAGGATAAACAGCCACCATGCTCCAAACCTCTTCCCCCTCTCTCCTCCACAGCAGCAGCTGCCAGAGGAGCCTCCAGAGGAGGCTGTCCCAAGCCTGCAGATCCATCCCTGGCCTGGCAGGACCACGCTCAGGCTCGCCCACCACGTGAAGACGCCGTGCGCTCTTCTGCAGAGCAGAAACACCGTGAGGACAGAAGGGTTTTTATTTTCTCCCTTTGCAACTGGACGCGACCTCACATTTTAACTCACGGAGGAGGAGGTGGCAGCACCCACACGAGCCCGTGACTCCCTCAGCGCGGGATTTGGGAGGCTGGCGAGGAGAGCCCCGCGACGATGGCGCGGAAGCTGGCAAGAGCACAGAGCCATCAAGCCGTGCGAAGACAGGGCGAGCATCACACAACTGCCTGCCTCGGCCGGGGAGCCCGGCACGGCGGTGGCGGCTCGGGGGCTGCAGCCGCCCCTCCACTGCCGGCGCCCACATGCCAGGCCTGCTCTGAGATGTGCTGGCCATCTGCTCCTGCCAGCCGGGGCTGGGGCCGGGGCTCTGCGCCGTGGCTGGGGACGTGCCAAGCCGTCCCGCCGTCGCCACGCTCCCCAGCTGCGCCCCCCGTCATGACCACACCGCTGTCAGCGCTGCCGGCCCCCAGAACCTGCAGTGGGGATCTTCCCGTGCCTCCAGGTCGCCCCTACATCCTTGGCTCTGCTCGGCCCGTGCAAACTTACTGTGAAATGCCACTAAACAAGATGGGGCTCAATGATTCCCATCCTCATGCGGAGTTTAAGGCTCCAGAGCAGCCCCTACTCTTCCCCATCGCTTCCAGCACTCCTCCCTGTTTATGGCCAGGTTTGGTGTTGCCCCCCCAAATCTGGCACCACAAAAACCCATCCCCCTGACCACCACCACCACCACAGGGGCCCCACAGCCGGGGCATGTCCCCAGGGCCGCTTTGCAGTCGGGGAGCCGGCCAGGGCGAAGACTGAACCTTGTCATAGTTGAGACTTATCAGGTTTGGACAAGCGCCGGGGGCTGCCGCGGGATTTGGGATGTTCTGTAACGAACGTCCTCTGCTCCAAATAGACGCCGTCCCAGGGGCACAGGCCTGAGCCGTCCCTCTCCAGGAGCCCTCCCTGTCAGCGCTGGGGAAACTGCTCCAAGAGTGACCCCAGACTCCCCAAGTTCCCAGGCAACATCGCTATCCAAACCACCCGTGGGCCCTGAGCCGTGGCACCCCCACAAGAGATGCCGAGACCTGACCTGGCACCCTCGGCCTTTAATCCATGCCTTTCCAAGTCCTCTCCCAAGTTCTTCCTCTTTGTGAAAGACAAAGAAATGTGAAACATGTGTTTTAACAAATTATTCCTCGATTTCTAGAGCCCAGCGAGTCAGACGCTCGCTTAAATCCACCCGTAACACTTTCCATGGGTGTATTTATAACCGAAGGCATAGCTGTCGTCTCGCGCTCCCTCATTAACCCTCTGCGGCCTCGTGACAAACAGAGCTCAAACAGAAAAATCCTGCACCTACTCGTCCCTGGGAAAACACCCCAACGCTCACCATCTGGAAGAGAAATCCCTTCCTTCAGTTTTAAAAAAACCCCCAACAAAACAACAAAAAAAAAACCCACCAAAACCAAACACAACCACAGAACACAGCGGCAGGCTGGATCCCGACCACTTCCCTGACACCCCCAGCATTCCACACGCAGCCCTCCCACCCGGAGAGGCCTCCGGAGCCCGGCTACGCCGCTGCCACCGCGAGGATCGGCCGCTCTCCACCGCAAGGAGTGTCAGTCACTTGTGATAATTAACCAGCTCGAGATAATGAGCTCAGTCTGAGGGCAGCGGCTCTTCCTCCGCGCATCTCGCTCTCGAATCCCTGCTATCGGCACTGGCACCGCGGCCAAGGCAGGCACAGTGCTCCTGCACCCAGGGAAATGCTCAGTCCAAAAGCAGGATGGGTATTTGGGGAAAAAAAAAGAAGGATTTTGGGTAAATAAAGAGTATTATATAAAGCTCGGCAGAGCGCAAAGGGGGCAGTTCTTTGGGACTCTGCTCTGCATCCTCGCCATCAGCAGGTAAGGAGTCGCACCACCGGCACAGCAGAGTGCTGCAGGGAGGATGAAAAGAGAGGGGACACAAACCAGCACCCTCGTGCTGAAAGAATTAATATTAAATGCAAGGGGACAATGACACGATGGCAAGAGGCAGGCAGGGGCAGGAGGGGAAGAGGCCAGCAGTGAGTTGGGGTTCAAACCATCACACCTTGGGAAACCGCCCGTCACAGAGCCTGAGCTTCCCGGCTCGGGAAAAAGTCACCAGCCCAAACGCAACCGGGAAATAAACCAGGAGAAATGGTGCTATCACTGGACCCCAGGAAAAATTTGTGACATTTTTTTTCCCTGCAATCATCCTCGTCCATCCCAACAGTGAGATAGATGGGCACAGCAAGAAGCCAACCGCGGCACCGATTTCTTTCGCGGCCAACAGACATCACAGGAGGGTTTCAGGTTGGAGCCACTTCAAGAGCTCGCAAGCTGCAGTCAAGAGTAAAATCCACATGTGCTGCAAGCTGGAAAGGCATTTCTGGGTGACAGTCACCCCAATTTCCCCTTGATGGTCCAAACAAAAATACCGATAAAAGCAGAAAATGAGAATTAAGTCGTGTTGGAAATGTACGGGAACCAGTAGCCAAATTTCTACAGACAAACAAGCAGAGCACCCAACCTCAACAAATTTTTTGCCTCCAAAAACCCACCCCGTGGCGCAGCTCTCTCCTTTCCACTCTCACGGCAGCTAATTCTTCCGCTCTTTCGTAAACATTTGAAAACAAGGTCACGCGCACAAATTCTGCTTTCAATTTGCCTTGTATCCATAGTGATTAAACTCAGACCCACAATACGGGATTTAAAGGAGGGGAATAAAACCCCAAAAAGCCAAAAAAACCCCAAACCCCAACTTTAAAAAGGCCTGGAGCTGGGCTAGACCCCGGCACGCTCGCCAGTGCGCTGGAGGCCAGGGATGAGAGCATCGACGATCGCGGTTTTCTGCTGTAAAAAAAGGGATTTAAATTGCAGGGCTTCGACAGCCGTGCTATCGCCATAGCGAGGGATCCGGCCCCCCACCTACACCCTCCTCAAGAAACAACCAGCCCAGAGGCAACAAAAATTTAACAGCTCCGAAACTCGGCCAGGCAGCGGGGTCCGGAAAGGACAGCAAGAGCAGGATGAGCAGGAAAAAACGAAAGCAGCTGCAGGGGAGGAAAGACTCAGCAGCCTTCTCCGCATTCCCACTGGAATGGTTTTCCTTTTAAAAAAGAAAAGGAATTTTCTCACTGTCTTTCCCCCCAGCCTCACATCTCCAAAGGGGAAAGCGTCAGGGCTGGGAGCTTTAACACCCAGATTTCTTCACCATCACACACCCGGATGCAGGAAAAGCCTCTGCGTGACAGACAACACTCTGAATTCAGCAGGGCCTTCCCTGGTTCCTGCTGAGTGCCTCAGTTTCCCCACCAACCGGGGAGAGAGCAATAGCATTTCCCTGCCTGTGAGGATATTGGGATAATAGCCTCGTCCAGGGCCAGGTCAGGGAGGATAGAACTTTCCTCCTGCAGATGCTCCGTAGGAAAATAAAGCCAGGGGAAAAACACTCGGCCCCGTCCCTGCGCAGACCTGGGGTTACCGTGGGTCTCCCAACAAAACACCCCCAATCCCCAGGGCACAACCTGAGCACAACGAAACACCTCGAAAAAAGGGGAGAACCGGGGCCGCAAGGAGACCGCGGGGCAGAAGCAGAACTCGCCGTGCAGCGCACTAAGGGCTGACACCTCCCGGGACACGCAGGGCAAGCGGGGAGCAGCAGCGGGACACCAGTCCCCGCAAAAGCTTTTGCTGGGCACTCTGTGGGCGGTGAGAACAGAGCGAGGGGGGCTCCCCGAGGGGCAAGCGACACTTACTTCTCATAGTCCAGCTTGCAGTAGAGCTTCTTGTCGCGGTAGAAGCAGGTGGTCTGCAGGGGCTCCTTGCAGGACGCGCACTGGACGCACTGCTCATGCCACAGGCTGTCGTTCAGGCGCAGCAAGAACCGGTCCAAAATCACTCGCTGACACCCTTCGCACACCGATTTGGGGGTCGCGGCTCTGCCTGCGGGGAAGGAGCCGGGGGCTGGGGTGGGCGGAAGGAAAGGCGGCCGGGGAGAGGAGCCGGGCGAGGGGCGCACGGAGGGTCCCGCGGTTCTCGCTTCCCCCGGAGGGGCTCGTGGGTCGCGGGGGGACGGGGATGAGCGGGGAGCTGCTGCGGGATCCAGGAGGGACCCGTGCCTTAGGGCAGCTCCGGGGGGGGCAGATCGCCCCCAATTTCGTTCCTCTTGGAAAGGCGGCAGCGGAGCCGCAGCTCAGAGAGAGGGCGACCGGTCGAAAGCGATGTTAAAACGAAGATAAAAAGAAAAAGTGAATTATTTATTGCTCGATACGAAGGAGAGCCCTTCGTTACAAGGGGAAGCCAGGGGGACACACAATTTAATGCGATCGCGGAACGAAGCGGGAGCGGCGAAGGCGGGCGCCGGGGGCACACCCCGGGCGAAGGCAGAGGAGCGGCGCCGGGCAGGAACGAGCCGCGGAAAGCTGCCCCGGGCCTCCCTAATCCCCCGTGCCCATCCATCGCTCGGGCCCGCCCGGCCGTGCCCCGCCCTGCGGGGTCCCCAGGAGGGCAAGCGGGGTGCCCCGACTTACCCAGCAAGGAGGAGAAGGGGGTGGCCGGGTCCAGGGCGCTCTGCAAACTCTCCTCCATCTTCAGCCCGTCCAGCATGGTGGGGAGCCGGGCCGGGCGAGGGGCCGCACCGCCCGCCTGCCAACACAGCCCGGACACACCGCGCTCAGCCCGGCCGCCCCCGGCCGGGGCTTCCCCCCCCCGGCTCCCCGCCCGCCCGCCGGCCGGCGCCGCGCTGCCTCCTCCCTCCCTACGGGAGAACCCCTCGGGGAGAGCCCCGGGGCGTTCCGGCCGCGCAGCCTCTGCCCCGGCCGGGCTCGCAGCAGCCCCCCAGCCCCGACGTGGGGAGGCGGGCGGAGCCGGGCCCCCCGCGGCCGCGGACGGGAGGATGCGGGACGGGAGGATGCGGGGCTGCCGTCGGCGGGGCTCGGCCGCTTACCTGGGGCGGCCCGGGCGGTGCCTTCCTTCGAGGAGCCGGCGGGAGAGGCGTCCGCAGGCACCGCACCTGGGGGGTCTTCCGGCGCCTCTTGCCTCCCCGGCTGTCTCGCCCCCCTTCGCCTCCCCGCCGCCGGCGCTGCCCGGGGTGCGGAGCGAGCCGCGGCTCCCTGGACGGCTCCGGAGAGGAGCGCACCAACCTGCGGGGAAGCGCCCGTCCGACTGCTGCCAAGGCACATTTCCTGGAGCTGATACCTCCCTGCCCGACCCCCACCCCCTGCCCTCCCCTCTCCACCCCACTCGAAATAAGTTTCCTCCCCGCTCTCCTGCCTGGCTGCAGGCACCGGCCCCGCCACGCCTCGAGGGGCCGGCGGCCCTTCCCGGCTCCGGGGTGCACGGCTCGGCCTGGCCCCGGCTCCGCTCCGCTCCCTGGCTTTTTATCCTTCTTTTCTTCGAAAGCCAAAAAGAAGGAGGAAAGGCAAGAAAAGAAAAAAAAAAAACAACAAAAAAAAAGAGGTAGAGGGTGGTGCCCCACCACCGCGTCTCTCCCAGTAATCAAACCGGCTGGAAATCAAGCCCCACTTCCAGAAGCCCAGGCCGGCAGTTTTTGGGGAAAGCCGGTCCCCTGTCCGGCGGGGATGCGCTCCCCCGCGCTGCGCATCGCCCCGGGCGCCTCGCTCCCGCTGCTCCGGAGAGTTTCACCAAAATGAGTGCTGGGAGGAGGAAAACAAAACAAAAAAACACACACACAAAAAAAACCCCCAACCAATCCACAAAAAAAAAAAAAAAAAAAAGAAAGAAAGAAAAAGAAATAATAACAACAAAAAAATCCCAACACCAAAGCCGGAGAGCTGCCCCGGAGGGCTCGTAGCCAGTGATCCCTGGCGCCGAGCGGGGCTCGGTCCGCTCCGGGCGCCGGTTCCGCGGGGCCCCGGGGAAGCGGAGCTCCAGCTCCGCCAAACCGCATCGGTTTCGGGGAGGGGAAGCCCGAGGAGGAACGATCCCGCCCGGCCGGGGAAGATGAAACTTGGAGCCTTCCCGCAGCCTCGGCGCTTTCCCGTCCTGCCCGGCACTCCCTTCCCTCCTGCTTTTTGGGGGGTTTCGCTGTTTTTTTCGGGGAGTTTCACGGCCCCGCAGGTCGGAGCGCTCCGCAGCGGGGCTGGGGCCGCGTACCTGCCGCTGCCGGAGCAGCCTGGACGGGGATCCGCGGCTTCCCCGGCACGGAGGAGGGCTGGGTCCCCCGTCCCCGGCCGGCGAGCAGGGAAACGGCGGCGGAGCTGCGAGGGACCCGCTGTAGGATCGCGGAGGATGGGAGGCTTTTAGGGGCCTCACCTCCTGTGTTCACCGCTGACCTTGGCACCAGGGGCAGATGCGCTCCCCGCCTCTCTGTGGGGCATCCTCATCACCAAGTGCTCCGCACACACAGATGACGTGGGTGATGCAGGGACCGAGGTCGTGTCCTCTGGGAATTCGTAGGAAGGAGAGAGGCCACGGGTTAGCACAGGCAGCTCACCGCCCTGCCAAAATCCCATGGGAGAGGGAAACGCGCTCCTGGGACAGCCCTACTGAGGATCCCAGGATAACTCCACCGGGAGTTCGGGCATGAAAGCCTTGGTACTGTCACACGGGTCGGTGTGAAACACCTCTGACCACTTGCATCCAGGAAAGCTGGGCTGCAGCAGGGAGGCACCAGGCTCTGACACCTTTGTCTTTGGCTCTCTTGAAGGTCTCTGAGCAGCTACAGCCAAGTGTAGCCAGATCCACTGGAGCCACCTTGCCAAGTCACCAGCCCAGCAAGGACTGCAGCGTGACCAGGGACTCCAAGCACTGCATGCTGCTCTTCCTGCCTGTGCAAACCAGCCCAGCTCCACCACTCTGTCCATCCCACCCACAAAGCTGTGCAGGGCACATTTTCCTTCCACAGCCAGGGCGTGGCAGCCCCATGAAGTGGGAATACCATCCACTAGCCCTGCTAAAATCTGTCTCCCTGTGCAGGGCACTTTTCTTGCAGACTCAGACCGCCCACCTGATTTGCTCTGCTCAGAGATGCAGGAGCAGCTGGGAGGGGAAGTCATTCCTTCCTGGATGTTGCCACCCCATGGTTTTCCTTCTCCTCCTCTTCTCCATATGAGGAGGGTCTGGAGACTGTCTCCTCTTGCAGCTCTCACGTACAATTCCCAGCTTGGTCTACGAGGATGAGGTTTGGGGGCTGTGTAACACCAGGGAGGCTGCAGCTTGTGATTTACACATCCACCAGCTCCCACACAGGTACTGGAGCACACCTGGCCTCATGCAAAAGGTGATCACCAGGTGAACCAGTAAAATATGCAAGGAATACACTCCAAATCCCCTCATTCCCATAGTGCACCTTCAACACCTACAAAACATGGGGGGAGTATTTCAGACAGCTCACTACAGCCTCTGAGGACCAGTTTCCATTATTAGCTCACTCAGAGCTGAAGCAGGGGCAGAAGCCCACAACACCAGCAGCCAAAGAGAATTAAACCAGAGGAAAAGCAGGTCTTGCCTTTCTCCTTCTAGCTGTAGGGTCTGCAGGCAGCCAGGTGTTGCAAAAAGTGGGTGTTGCTGGAGAACTGCATTAAACAGAAGCTGCCAACCGAATTAACAAGGCCACAACGCTGGCAGAGGGGCTGCACATCCTTCCCCAGCCGTCTCCCCGCTGGGGCTGCCCAGCTGTCGTGTTTTGTGCAGGTCCCCACTGCTCACTGCTGGAAGGGGATCAGCAGCACTCGGCTCCCAGGTAGCCACAGCCTCAGCAGCTGCCCTGGCTCCAGACAGCAGCAGCCAGATCCCTCCTCCAGCATCACCTTAACTCTGCCCAGCCAAGCAGATGCAGGAGCATCCAGGAGCAGGCATGCAGGAGGCCAAGGGAGAAGATGGCCATGAGCCACCTCCCTTGGGACAGGAGTCACTGGGCCAGCATCATGCAGGTGCCTCGAACCCCTGAAGTCAACCAGGGGCAGAAGAAAAAGCCTCACCCAGCACCAAAACCATCCTCACCCCTGCAAGGAGCACACCTCCCTCTCCTTCTGCCACCCTCACAGCCCTTCAGAGGCACCAGCAGCTGCACAGCCAGCTGGGCTGGCCAGCCTGGCAGAGAGGCAAGCCAGAGACCAGCCCACAGCCATGAGGCTGTCAGATAGCCCCAGGGTGATGAAATCCTCTCGTTTTACCACTGAAATCCTCTCGTTTTACCACTGAAATCCCCCAGACCAAGCCTGTCTCAGGTAGAGGTGATTGCACAGAGGGCACAGGAAGGGAGCAGAGAGAATTGAAGTGGCAGCCACTGGCCTTCCTTAGATAGAGGTTGGTCTTTGTCCACTCATGCTGGTAAACACCTGGGGATTTACCAGGGCTTCTCTATCATGCTTTCCACCAAAATGTACCTTGTCATCAAAGGGGATACACACACTGCTTCCCACTGCCATCAGCAGCAGCTCTGGGGAGCCTCCTCTTCCTCCCCCTCCTCCCTGTGCAGTGCTCCAAGAGGTCCCAAGCGAGCACAGCCCCTCCAGGCTCCCAGCTCAGCCTCTGATGGGACAGCAGAGAGCTGGGAGGGCAGGAGCAGAGCAATCAGGCAGCAAAGAGAATATCTCAGGGAAGCTTGGGTGAGATGGAGAAGGCAGTCCAGGCCCAATCCAGGCCCAATCCAGGCCCCAATCCAGGCCCAGTCCAGACAAGAGGTCCTTGAGAAAAGGTCAGTGCTGGTGGCACTCAGCTGGATTCACACTGTTGGCATCTGAGAGTCGTGTCAGGATGTGCCCCTGAATCACTCAATCCATCAGGGAGCCCAGAGTCAAACTGAACATAAACCAGCCCAAACTTTAATCCTTTGAGATGTATTTTTTTTTATTCTTAATCCAGAAATGCTGTTGTTGTACTCAGTAGAAACCGAAGGAGCTGCTACAGAACCCAAAACTCCACTATTTTTTTAAGCCCCCTCCACAGAGCATTGCAGAGGGAGCAGCTCAGAATTAATAAATGCTTTGACACATTTGGCCTGTACACCAGACCAAAGCTTGTCCATGGTGGGGGGGACCTGCTGCTAGCTTGGGATGCTCATAGGATGTGATGCATGGTGGCAAAGAGAAAATGGCCCTGCACCAGTCATTCCCACAGCCTGGCTTGTTTATTAATCCCAAAGGAAAAATCATCTGAGCTCAATCTGAGGCTCTGAGGGACTTCATGAGGTAACCAATGACTGGATGAAGCTTTCTTTGGCTGATCAGTGATCGTGATTTCTACTCTTTTATGAAAATCAGGTTTTTCCAGGGCTGAAGATTGAGGAGGCTCCAGCCATGCCAAGCTGCTGTCCTTCTGCAGCAACTCCTAGGAGGATAAACCACATCAGTGAGTTATTCCCAGCTGCTGTGGGATTTGTTCCTTGGGGTATCCAAAGACCCACTCCTACACTTTGCAGGGCTTGGGGAAGCACAGCTCTGGGACAACACCCCTGCAGAGAGGTCTACAACATGAATGAGGAATCCAAGGGTTGGGACCAAAGCCAGGAGACTGCATCAACCCTCAGCTCCCCGGTGACTGCAGATGGAGCTGGGCTGCTCCATGACTTGTTTCCTCTGCAGAGAACATTGGTTTGCTCGTGGCACTTTCAGATGAGCAAGTAGTGTCTTATTCAGAGGCCACAGGGAGAGTTATGGTCTCTCTTCCCTGCCAGACACAGGGTGGGGGACTTTATGGTGGGCTGTGCGTTAAATTTTTCCAAAATCCTGGTAGTCATCTAAAGAAACAGGCCAAAACCCTCCTCAAACTGCAGCCTAGAGACCTTGTGGCCCAGAACCCAGACTGCTGAGAGTGAGGGTGTCCAGCAGCCACCTCAAGAATTCAATTTTGGTGACCGTATCCTATCACTTCCAGCATCGAAATATCACATGCAGCGGGCTGGATTTGTTTACAAACAGTGGATTGAGATCAGCATCAATCAGAAAAGAATCCCAACCCAGCCAGCTGGTGACCAGGTCTTAGAAATTTACATCTCTTAGAGGGGAAGCCTGAGCAGCCCAAGCTGGAGGTGACCTCTTGTTCCATCTGACCAGGAGAGTGGTGTGGTACCACCCCAGCAGAGCCTGTGTGCAGCACCTCAAATTCCAGCAACCGTTTTACAATGAGCAGGTTGTTTATTTTCTGTATTTAAACACTTCTCTTTTACCTGAAAAATTACCTTTTCAATTAAAAAATAGATTATTGGTCAGTGCTTTTCACATCTTTTGAAATTCTCCTGGGGTTTTTCTCAGGAGGGAAAAATAAATAAATTAAAGCGTTTTCATAATGTTGGGGTTTTCCCTCTTTTCCTCCGCTCTGTAAAATTCTCCTTTTCCTCCTCTCAGCAAAATACTGGAAAATAAATCATGTCCCCGTGTGGGAGCTTTAACAAAACGTTTCATTTTTATCCTTCTTCCTTTTCTGTTGTCAGTCCTCCTCTCCCTCGAACTTCGCCGAGCCGGCAGCGTCGCAATCTGTCACGCGGACAGCCAAAGCTGCATCTCACCCCACTGTCTGCTGAGAGGGTCAGGAGGGGCAGATCACTTAACACTACACCTGTTTTATGAATAATAATACAGACAGTTTCACTGGGTTCCTGGGAGGACATTTTCCCACCAGGATAAGCGCCGCATATTGAACAAATTAATGTCTTTAACTCGTTTGACTCTGGTTAGCTCGGTTGCGATGGGGAGCTCCAGCGGTGCTGTTGGAGCAGGGGAAAAGAACCAGGCAGGTTTTTTTTTTGAGGATGATGCTTTGTTCTGCAGGTTTCACTCGTGGAAGTGTGAGATGAAAAATTTGGGGTTCCAGGGAAAAATATGGAATGGGGGAAAAAAATGAAATAAAAAGAAAAATATGAGTGAAGCTTCAGGAAAATGGAAAGTTATCCATGAGCACACAAGGTCTGCATCACCTGGACCAAAATGAAACACTTTGGTTCTTTTGTCTGTAGCTAGACTAGCTCAGAAAAGAAAACCAAAATAAAAACCCCTCACACATAAAAAACTTACTTTTAATATTACTTTAAAACTTCAAAGAATTCCAAGAGTTTCTTTTTAAGACGGTGGAATGAAATGTTTTCATTCACAGCAGAAAGTTTCTCTAGGTCTTTCCTTAGCAGAAACAAGAAGCAGCAATATCTGTCTTCCAGAGGACAGTGTCCATCAGCACAAGTGACATTCCTGCCCTGATTTGGGCTCCCCAAAAGTGTCAGGAGGGACCCTCAGCCCCATCCCAAGCTGGACCTGTGACCACAAAGAGGACACTGCTCTGCCAGCTCCAAGCAGTGCCTCACTCAATACTATTTTATTTGTTTCCTTGACTTTTATTGAGAATGAAAAAATAATTTAAAGCAATTATCTGTACAGGGGGGCAGGGAGATGGTTAGCTGGAGGATCTGTGACCCCCTCCCTGCCCCAGACAGGCCAGGGAGGGTTCGAGGGGGTGATTTACAGCTGTACAAAACCACGACAATCCCACCGAGGAGGAGAAGGACATCCCTGGAGCTCTGACAGGCTCCAGAGCAGAGGGTGGGAGGCTGTGCAGGGGCACAGGGGACCAGGGTCTGGCCAGACAGACCCTCAAGTGACCTGCAGGGGTGTCTCCAGCATCTCCATGAGAAAGGTGTCAATGGGGGTGTCTCCAATCAGCTTGAAGAAGAAGAGGTGCTCCAGGCACTTCAGCCCGATGGACCGCAGCGCCGGCAGGCGCAGGAGGAGTTTGGCAAACCTGGGGAAGAGCAGAGTCACAGGCACTGGCTGCCCTCTCCCACTTATTTCCAAGCCTGCACCAGCCCAGATTCTCCCAAAAAAACACCAGTTTGGGGCATTCTCAGAATTAGATTCCCTTAAGCTTTCAAGATAAATATTTGTTGGCTCGCGTGGAGGGAATATGTACCCTTCCAAAACAGAATTTGGCATTTTTAAAAGAGAAAGGAAAGGGGAAAGGATTTTAAAAGAGAAAGGAAAGGGGAAAGAGGAAAAAAA